>NW_004440347.1:75628-90732 GCF_000330505.1 Entamoeba invadens IP1
ATATTTTTCATTTTGTTTGAATCGTTTTTTTGCTTATTTTTTTCCCTCTTATTTTTTAAAAAACAAACTTGACTGAACCTTGAATTTAGACCAAGCTAAAAAATTAAATAAAAAATAACAAGGAAAATATCAAATAACTTACTTCTTCAAAAATTTTGCTTGACCATATGGTTGTTTTTGCCGTGAGTAAAACCGACTTTTTCTCTTTTCAAAAGAAAATGTTAATGATCCAACAAATAATAAAAATCTTTCAATTTCATTAACACTTACAACACAAAGAAAAGATTATTGAAAATAAAAATAACCATTTAATATGTGTAGTGTTTCAAAGTTTGTTTTTTTTAAAGAGACAACCATAAAATAACAACAAGTTAGAACGATTTATTGTGTATTTTGAAGTGGGGGAGAGTCGTAATGTGAGAGGTAAAATACGGTTATCTCACCCATTCAAACTACTCGTCCATTACCAAAAGGCAAAAATGCCGATTTTTTGAGAATCTCAACAGTGAAAAAGACTGAATAACAGTCTCAGAAAATCGGACAAGTTTGTTCTAATTTTTTGTTAAAATCCCGAAATTTTAATTGAAATTTATAACTGTATTGGTTTTGAGGGTTAAAAAGTCGGTACTGTTTTTTCTTTTTTTCAAATGGAAATTATAAATGAAAACAACAAAAAAACTTTAAAAAACGGGAATTTATTATAAAAGGGTTTCCACTAATAATTGGTAAAGTACCGACTTTTGGCATACAGTTTACATTTTAATTATATTCAATCGCAATAAAAACATAAAGTAAACGTACAAGTGTTCCACAATCGAGTTCGCACTTTGTTTCCTTCAAATGTCTCTTCACATGCCATAAAGTCGATACAATAACACACTGGTTTAGCATGATAATAGTCGTTTAATCGATTTGTAGCTTTACAACTAAATGTTAGTCGTCCAGTGTCCGACTCTCCCGTGACTAAAATATCAAAGGAAATGACAGGTTGGTTTTCTTCTGCCATTATTTCGCTGTTTTAATTCCAAGTTTTTTTTCAAATAATATATTTTAACTCTGGTGTTTCTAATAATTGCTTTTGAATTGTTTTTTATTTTTATTCGAAAGAAAAGGATCAAAAATAAATTCTTGACACTATTTCAGTATTTCAATATTTTTTCTTAATCATCATTTTAATATTTTAATTTTACCATTACATCAAATAAATCAATTGTATATGAACAACAACACTACATTTTTAATGGTTTTAAAGTGAGAACATTTTTAAACATTACTATATGATATATTTAAATCAGTGTTTATATAATTTGTATGACCAAACAATGTTAGACTCATTAATAAATAACATACATGAAATAAAACGTGCAAACTTTTTATATATAATAAATAATACATCAAACTGGAACTTAAAATTACAACATTAAGTCTAAATATCATTTAAATAAAAATTACTTTTAGTTTACCGATTTAAGTTTACATTCATCTGTAAACATTTTATTATAATCATGTTTCTGGTATGGAAGGGTTAAAAAAAACTTTATTTGAAAAACTGATGATTAAAAGAAACTAAATAATAATAAAATGTGATATGTATTTAGAGACAAATTTTTGGTATTAAAATTCGGGATTAAATCTATTGTTTAATTCGTTAAATCTATTGAGAGTTTGGAAGTCCATCACACATTTGTTTTGTAAATCGAAAAAAGAACAATAAAAAACTAATAATTCATTTTCAAAATAATGTCAAAAACAATAAAAATAGTCATTCTAGGCAGCGGCGCAGTTGGGAAGTCTGCTATTACAATTCAGTTAGTCTCTGGACAGTTCATTCAAATATACGATCCGACTATCGAAGACTCATATAAGACGTCGATATCTGTTGATGGTGAAATCGTCCCATTAGATATTTTGGACACTGCGGGACAAGAAGAGTACTCTGCGTTACGAGACCAGTACATGCGATCTGGTGATGGATATATCATAGTTTATTCTATAACATCCACATCATCGTTTTTAGACGCCAACGTCATTCGAGAACAACTCTATCGAGTGTTGGACAATGATGATGCCGCACACTTCCCAATTGTGTTGTGTGGTAATAAATGCGATTTGGAGAACGAGAGACAAGTGTCCATGAAACAGGGAACCGATCTGGCACACGAATGGAAAGTCCTTTTCTTTGAAACGTCGGCTAAAAACAAAATCAATATAACAGAGGCTTTCCAAGAACTCGTCAAAGATATCAAATTGCACAAATTGGATGATGAAGAAAACAATGAGTGTGATGACGAACTTAACAATGATAATAAATTCAAAACATTCTTCTCGTCTGGAAAATGCGTCGTGTTGTAAACAAATTTATAGTTTTTGTGTTACATTTGTTCTAAAGACAATTCAATTTGTACAACAAATTGTTATAAGATTAATAAAATACATCATAATCTATTCTAATTAATACTTATAATTAATAATTACTAATACTATATTCAAAATTAATATAGTTAAATTTTATTATAATTTATAATACCCAATTTACTCATTAATTTAATATGGTATTAAAAATGTTATTAAAACCAATAACATTTTATAATTATTATTATTTAATATGAATACATTTTATAATTTTGTTTTAACTAAACTTTTACACTTTCTTATTTGAATGATTCACATTTGCAGAAAACAAAAAGTTAAACTAAAAATACATTGTTTTGTCAACAAAAATTTGTTTGGTAAATAACTTTGTTTTTCATAAACAGCAACAGTGTTGTAACATTAAATAGGACTTAATTGTGTTAGATATGATGTGAAAGTGATAACTGACATCCAATATGAACAATTTGTTGAATGAGGTGATGTCTCTCTGTGGGACGTGTCAGAAAGCACTTGATGCCCTTGACAAATACAATTTGGAAATGAACTTTGTAGACGACACTTCACTTCCACTTTCTGACCGAATAGAACGCGCTGAAGTGTTTTTGAAGAGTCTGAAGGAAGTGCTGTCACATCGTCAGAGTGTTGTAAACTCATCAAAAGAAGTTCTCCAAAGACTTTCAGTTCTTCAATCAAATTTGGCACATAAAATTGAAGAAGTAGAAAGTGACAGTGATGTCACAAAATACACCAAAACAGTTGACGTCATCACTGCGTTGTATCGCGAAGAGTGTGACACACTCAAAAAGCCACTTGAAGACAAAATAGTGAATATCGAGAAGACGAGAGACACAAAAATTGAAACCATCAAAAGCATCGAGAACTTCACTTTTGTAGGAAATGCACAATTACAAAACACACAGAAAGCCGAGAAAACAGACAAAGAAGAAGTTGCAAAGCCGCAACACGTTGAGAACGGCCAAGTCAACTTCAGTGGGTCTCAAGAAATCGAGCAATTGAGTGGGTTGAAAGTCGGCGAAGTACTTTTTGACAGTGGCAGAGACAATTGGGCCAAAAACACGTCAGTCTTTGGTGACAAAATCCTTCACAAACAAAATTTACTATTTCTTGTCGAAGATGACAACAGAAACATCTTTGGAGGTGTTCTCTATGAAAAAGTTGTGAAAGAAAAGGAGTTTGTTGGCAGTCAACGTTCCTTTGTGTTTTCGTTGGAGAGAAATGGAATTGTCAACCCACGAAAATACGAATTGAAAGGCTCAAACAACCAATACGCGTTTTATTTGTACTGCAAGAGTCACGAATGTCTCTTTGGGTTTGGAGGTGGGCATGCTATTGGTGTCTTCAAGAAGGGGAGTCTCTCACGGTCTTACTGCAACCCATCACTCCAATCATCGTCTTATACTGCTAAACTTGGCGACTTGACTGATGGGAGGTATTTTAAAGTGAAGAGCATCAAAGTGTATCAACTCTACTAATTCACAATGAATTAATTATTTATTATAATTAAACTATACTATTATAGTTTTATAATAATTTATAAACAAATAATATAAATCAATTGTAATCACCATATCCACCATATTGATCATCATAATAACGCCCATCAGAGTGTTTTCTGTATTGCTGTTGTGTGGATGTTTGGTGATACTTTTGGCTTTGAAGTTGTCTGTATCGTGCGAGTTGTTCTTTTTCACGTATCTTTTGAAGTTCAATTTGCCTGAGTCGCTCTTCTTCTGCCCTTTTCTTGTCTTCTTCGATCTTTCTCAGTCGCGCCTGTTTCGCAAGTTCTTTTTCTTCCTTTTCATTCTTCTGCTTTTGTAAAAGTTCTGCTTGGTGTTGGCGGTATTGCACAAGTCGCAATTTTTCAGCTTCATTGTGTTGTTGAATTTTCTTTTGTTCTTCAAGTGCTTGTTTGCGTTTTTCTTCATTTTCTTTTTCTTTTTTTTGCTTTTTTGGCATCTTCAAGTGTCTTTTTGGAAAGATGAATTGCTTCGTATTTCAGTCGTTGTGCTTCTCGATACTTTTCCAAACGTTGTTGCTCAGCCTTTTTCTTTTCATTTGAATCAATTAGTTCTTGTGGCATCAAAACATCATTTGATGAATTCGACATGTTGTTTTAAACTAATTATTTTTAATTGTGAATTTTTTATTTCGAATATTTTTATTAATACAATCAATTAGTTAAATAATTTAAAATAAAAATGAATTCATTTTCAATAAATAAAGTAAACTTTACTAAAAGTTAAAATACAAAATTTTGGTAATTCTTGGTTAATAATAGTAACTCTTTAATAAATGTTATAATAAAAGGCATATCAATTACTCGACCAGCACTCAATTGATTGACAGCACAACCATTGACCAAAATACCCAATAAAAATTTTAGTTGTGTTTGTGTTTTAAATAATTATCACTCATGTGTATTTTTATAATTATAAATTGATTGACATAAAGTAAATACAGCGTTTTATTTTTTAGAAAAACCAAAGTGGATCTGAACTCGATTAACAAATGTATCTTTAGATAGTTCGGTTTGGATCTCCTTCAATTTACCAATTGTGAGTGTGAAAAGCTCGAGACTCTTAAAGCACGTCAACGGGACTGCAATAAACTTGGTGATCTCAGTGGTACAATACACGGAAGTTTTTACAACCATGGGTAATTTGAGTTTTCATAACGAAAATGAGTTGCCTCGAGGTTCCCGAAAACACAATTTGCTATACGGAATGGTTGATATGACTGACTAACACTGATTTGTAAATAAAGAGAAAGCGCGTTTTTTCCTATTCCAAATCGGATGTCGAAGTCGTCGCCATATTATTGGGTGTAACAGAGAGTCTTCTGGTTATTGATGTATTTAAAAACGTGTTGGTTTAAAAAAATACATAAAACTCTTAAATTACAGTTAAACGAAAAAAGTGGGATGCTGATCTAAATATTAATTAATTTAATATTATTTATAATAAATAATTAATAAAAATTTATTTTGGTGTTTTTATTTTATTCATTTTTTTATTTATAATTTATATTAAAAATAATAATAATTTTATTAATTTTCAATTGAAATTAAACAATAGTTAAGAGCATCCTCCTTTCTTTAGCATCCCTATATTTCCTCATATTGTAAACGACTAGTAAATTTAATATTAAATTAAAAATAAATGTGCCTTTTTTATTGCTTTGGTTTTTGCACAAGCCAAATCATCATTATAATGTAAGTATAAGTTGAAAAGAAGAAAGATGGGGAATGAGGTAACTGGAGATTAACAACAATGTCATCGACGCTGTATTTCAAATAGAATACTCAAATGTTGGTGGGAATAGAGGGAATGGAATTAATGATTGGGGATACATCAGTGATGGGTATTGGACTATGAAAAAGGTATTTGAAGGGAGTCGAGATGTTATATATCTCAAAAGTTACGTGTCACCAGCCTCATTTTTTGGCACAGAAGCTGATAAAAATGATAATCACTTTATTAGTTGACCAAATAATTATCAGAGACCAAATAATTGAAAGAAGGATGTATTTTCCATTGATTACCTAAAAATATCATGTAAATAAGACGTGAAAAAAGGTTTACCAAATAATACTAAGACACTTTTTTTGCTTTCTAAAATAAACCAAAAAGCGATTAAAAATAACTTAAAAATATAAAATAATGTCGAACTTTTTAAATATTTTTGTTTTCATTGTGGTTTCTTTTTGAAATGTCTCGCCATAAAAGATGTTCATAGTCCTCACTCCCCAATAATTGTTTTTTATAAGGGTTATTTATTACAACGAAGCAACCCAATGGAACTCGTTGTTTTTCCAATCTCTTTCTGTATGATAAGGTTTGTTGTTTATTTATCGTCAATTACTTCTTGAAATATCCAATTACAAACACCAAACCACGATTTAAAATATGCATTTCATAGAAACTTTTTAGACCTACTTAGTGTTTATCAGTCTATTAAACGGGGTTTAGTTTTTTTATTTTCTCTCACTGTTTTTTAAGTTGCGCAAATCATAGAAGTTGTGAATGTCACAAAATCACAAAAAACTTCACTTATTATTTTTGCAGCTGCAGACGTTCTGGCACTGTGCTGAATATCAAGTTTCTTGGAATAGAAACAAGAAGAAATTGTAGTTGATGCGATTGCCCGTTAGAAACATGTATTTCAGTTGGATCGATGATGACATTTAAAAAATGATAAAACGTGTGAGAAACAAAATATCTATCTGACATCTCATTACTTTGGTCACATTCTGTATTTTCCATTCTTCGGCAAACTCTTAAACTCCACGTCGTATCATTTCCAAAATTATCAGATATGGATTTATTCCTCAAAAATGATGGTAATATCTCATTTTCAGCTTTCAGATAACATCTATTCTCTGAAAGTCCGATTTTGTAAGTATTGACATCGGCCTCATTAGGATGGTAATACTCCAAAAATGTTTTTAAGTTCAACAAAGAGCCAGTGATGTTTTCCAAAACTCGGTACATCTCAATATCACAAATTATTTCTCTAACTTGAGAAAGGGACATCTCTGTCATTTCTAACAGTACTTTCGACAAATTTGTAGCATCAAAAAAAAGAAATTGGTTATGACTTCAAAATATCGATTTTATTAGCTTTGATTTTCGATTTGTATGTGTCGAGGAAGCGTCGAGCTTCTTTGATGTCAAAATAACATCTCAAGACTCCGTCTTTAAAAACGGAAATGATGTCATTCCTTTCAAAAGATGCGACAATTATTCTTTTTGTACTTTTGTTAAACAAAGTCTTGGCAACCCCAAGAATCTTAACAGTATTTGCAGTACCATTGGCATCTCTTTTATTTCCTGGTTTGTAAAAACATTTACATACTTGTTCGTCCATTTTAGAAAAGTTTTTGAAGAGATCGTTAAGGTATTCTTCATCTTCATCGTTATTTATGGTGCATAAATATACAACTTCTATTTGTTGACTCTCAAAATGTTGGGGTAAGTTGCTTACTCGTCTCACAGTAGTTGTCCCATTTATCGACTTTTTAACAACTCCAAAAAGCACAGATCCAGCGGTTGCATCAAATGACTTGAATGTGGCGCATATATGTGGAGCCGAATGTTGTTCGTGTATAACATCCCCAAAAAAATTCCATCAATGTGTCCACTAAAATTATCCATTGCAATAGTTGCCCATTCCTTAAAAAGATTTAGAAGAGCTTTTTTTACAATCTTCGCAACTAGATCGGCCATGTAATAAACGAAAACGTTTTTGGTCGCATATCCATTGGAAGAGTATAGAATAATTGGGTCCGGATATGAATTCTTTACTTCTGAGAAATAGCTCTTTTGACTCACAATCAAAGCGTACAAAGTTGGTTGTTTATCGGCAGAAATACAACATATTGCGGTTGAGTGTTTCAATGAACGACTGACTTCATAAGTTTTTTTGGGAAGTGTCTTTAGATTGTTTAACGATAAGATGTACTTTTATGTCTGCCCAGTCATTTGAACCCATCACATCGATGTTGAAAAAAGCGCCATCGATGGAATACCATCGATGGCTTTGAGATCATTCATGTTTTTTATAACTGTTTTATAACTTAATTCAATTCGATTATAATCATCAGCATTCATTTGTTAAAGTGTAACTTAGTTTGTCTCTTAAATAAATGCGAACTGCTTCTCTTGTGATGTTTTCCAAATCAAAGTGTTTACTCAACAAGACCACGTTTCCAATCAACGAACAAGAAAGCCCAAGTAAACGCAATTTGCCCATAATACTGTTAATTTCATGATCCATATCCTTTGTTATATTCCCCTTTGGTCCACGACGCACTTCTTCAACTTCCTTCTTCAATGGACAGTCGATTGCTCCACTTGAACAACCAAACATTAATCCTAAAAGCGAAAGCGATGAGCCATCAATACTTTTCAAAAATTCTTTCTGCCCTCTTCTTGTTGTCAAATTGGAAAAATATCATTTTTGAAAGCCGTCTCAAGCAAAATAACAACTTTTTGTTGTTGTTTTCCGTTATTATTTTCGTGGAAAATGTTATCTATGATTTGTTTCTTTGAAAGTGCAAGAAGTCTTGGACAATTGAATAAAATGATTGGGTCTTCTTTTGGTTCAGACATGTTTTTTAGTTGTTGGTTCATTTTCGTCTTTTTATATATTTAGCTTTTTTAAAAAAGAAATATATTGTTTCATGAAATCTATTTTAATATAGTTCTTGATTAAAGTTTTAAAACTTTTTTATTTCACTTCTTATAATTACTTGGTTTCTGACTATTACTTGGTCAATTGTATATGTATTTTGATGAAAGGTAAGGGACTAAATTTTACAAATTTAAAAATGACACAGGTATCTATTTTCTTTTGGTTGCACGAGCGACTGAAAGAAACACAAGATATTTCTGTAAAATCTTTGAGTAAGAAATTGACGCCAAAATTGCAAAATAAACTGTTTTTCAAAAGTCGGTACTGTCATATTTTTAGAACTTCCTAAAGTCCCGTTTTTTATTTTCGTTTTTTCCTAAAAAAATAAAAAACAAAAAATCGAAAGTACCGACTTTATTTTGAAAAAAATACCAATCCCGTTCAATTATTTTCGTACAAATTCGGGAAAATGTTGGAATATTAGCCATCTTTTTCCAAAAAACCCGATCCCGTTATTTGATTTGACCTCAACTCGATACTTCACAACATATACACAGCATTGTTGGCATAAAAGCACAACAATTAATGTTTAAGTGAATTTGGATGGTGTTGTTCGTGTCGAGTTTTAACTGAATATTACTCTCGTTAAAATTTAATTGAAATTTAAAACAAACTGTGGTTATCTTCTCCGAATAAAAAATAATGAAATATAGAGTTCCAAAAACACCAAAAAATAAATTACAGCAAATGTTTGATAATTTTGACAGACCAAGTCAAAGAACAACACAAGAAAAGACGATAAAATGATAGAACAATATTGTTCTGTTATGGACTATTTTAAAAATGATGTTCTCACTAAATGCTCAAAGAGAATGTCGACTTTATAAAACCCAACAAAGATAAGTTATCAAATCATTTTGTTATTTTTATTGTTTTTGTGACAACACTACTAAGCATACTAATCTTCGAACCCAGCTCTTGTTTTGTAAATATTTTCATAAATTAATGAATTATTTGATAATGAAAAAAATTGACATTAAGTTTATTTGCTTTTGTACTAAAATGCACTTTTGGGACAATTCACATGTTTATTAGAAACAAAAATCCCGTTATTTCAAATTTTATATGGATTTTTTTAATGCTTAAAAATTCTTCAAGTAAAAAAATATGTTTTGAAGACTGTTTTTCTCTTTTTTACTTGGAAAAAATAAGCGATATTTATTACAAAAAAAACGATTCCCAAAAATAATAAACAAAATCAATGCAAAAAATCGGGACACCTCAGTACCGACTTTTGAAAAACAGTTTATATTCAGAGTTTTAAATACAAAACATAATTCTTATTCTATAATTTGTACTGAAAAAAAATAAGTTTTTAAACAATCAGATGTATTCAGTAAAAGAATGCAATACCACCAGTTGTGGAGTTCAGTGTTTGGAAATGCCGAAAAACCAGGACAACTCGGACAAATGCGAAAACATTTTTGATCGCAATACTAATACTATTTATCACTCAAAATGGACAAATGAAGGAACTACTTTCCCAGCTACTTATTTGTTCAATTTCTCTGAGACAGCAAAATTCAATTCAATACAATTTAAAATGAGATTTGCAAGAGACTGTTTTGGTCTCTTTGAAGTCTTATGTGGAGATGTAAATAAGGAGTTCACAAAAACTCTTGAAGAGACGAAGAATTCAACAAAAACTACAAGGACTTACACTTTCGAAGAAATATATCAGTGCAAATATTTGAAATATGTAGTCAAAAATAATGCACAAAATCAAAACTTCTTGGTATTCCAAGATCTCAATTTGTTCCTTACACAAAAATACAAAAATTTGGCGAAACCGACGAGTAGGACGTTTAATGTAAATGGATTCAAAGTAACCAAAAGAGCCGGACATTTTGAAAATAAACTATTTGAAAATATCGAGGAGGGAAAAGGAGAAATATCTTTTAGAATGAAAGGAAAACGGTTTGGTATTTTTGGAGATTACACTGAGGATATGGGGACTTGGGAAGTTCTCGTTGATGGAAAAGAACCCCTGATCACTCAAAGAATGGAATCGAAGAAAGAGTTGCCGAGAACTCTTTATGACATTTTTATTTTTGATGAAGGAGTCCATGAAATCAAGATGAAAGTCGGGTCTGGATTTGTAAAAGTCGATGTAATAGGATTTGGCTAATTATTAATTCGTTTTTTGTTATAAAAGGTTTATTCTTTTTTATATTTTATAATTGTATTGAAAAATGCAATAAACATATAATAGTAATATAATAGATTTGTTTTTTGTTTTACATATTACATAACATTTTAAGAACAAATAATACATATACTATTATAATAAAACAAACACAAACAACGCAATTGTTTTTGCTAAGTAATAATTGTTTATAAAATTGTTTTTCAAATAGATTGTATTTTTGAGTTTATATATTAACTGTTCAAAATTTAAATATTAAAAGTAATCAAATACAATTTTAAAGTTACCAGAAAACAATTTATTGATATTATTTGAATGAAATAGTAACATATTTTACAATGAAAGAATGTTATCTTTTCAATGTTTATCATAAACACGACATTAATAATATCATTTCCAATTATATTACAAAGTTTATAAAAAGTTTAAAATATGTTAATAATTTGTCAATTTTTAATCATGTTATAACTACAATTGAAATAAAAAGTTTTACAACTACACTTTTATTTAAAAAACATAAAAATGCAAATTATTATAGAAAAGAAAAATTAAACTTAAACAGATAAAAATAATACATAAAATTAAAAAACTTCAGTTTTGTTATTTAAAAAATTTTATTTGTGGTTCACATAAGTGTGGAGATATGATATCAATAATTATTTGTTGTTTAAAAGTTATTTGTTTGTGTTTAGCATTTTTGTTGTGACTTTAGTTCTATAAAATACCATTATGTATTTTACTTTACATTGAACGTGTAATATTTTTTGTTCATATCAACTAAAAAATTAGATTCAAATATAAATATTAGAGTAATTATGAAAAAAAGTTGATCTCAATTGTTTGAATGTTTAATTTACAAAATAATATGGTAATTACACGACAATTCAATAATTATAAAAATTTATTTATTAACAGTTTTAATTTAACTTAAAAATCAATATAACAATAAATTATGTTTTTAAATACATATTTATTGATATGGTTCAGGGTGGCAAACGGGATTCTATCAGCGCGTTCAATATGGAAAACCCAAGTTTTTTTTTCCGCGCATGAAGAATAAATATTTATTATTAATTTATAATTTTTTGTTATAATTATAGTTACATCGACGCTCATAGAGACGCTTTCTTGACACGTTGCATATACTTGAAACTATTTACCAATCTAAAATAATGGTAAATGTTCTAAAGTAAATAAAGTTGAGTTTTTTGAAGAATAGTTTTGTGTGGTTTTGTAAATAATTTTAAAAAAAATTCATTATTGCATAAAAATAAATCATTAGTTCATTTAACCATAAATTTAATTATTGGTAAAGTCGACTGTATTTTGTCAATAAAAACAAATAATAGTCAATAAAATCATTATAACAATAAAAAACATAAAAGGAACATTTTAAAAAACAATGCAAAAACCAAACTAGAATAACAAACTCAAAAATCAATGTTAAAGTCACAAAAAGAATTTTGTCACACCGATACAGAAAAAAATTCTGAATTTGACGAAGTGTACATGAGAAAAATTTTCTTCTTTTTAGATGGTAAGAATTGTTCGTGCATACTCTGTGGATATTCACATGAAGTAGATGCAAAAGTAAAATGGGACTGTACCAGACACTTCTGGAGTCATGGTCGTCCACAGGCTTCTGAAATTGTCATGAACAAAATAAACGAACTCTATAAAAAGGTGTACCAAACAAACAAAAACAATGGAAGTACAACCGAAAAAATAAAACGTTCATTCAAATGTGCTTTTGATTTAAGCAAAAAATTTCTTCCTCTCGCTGTCGGAAAAGTAATCGCAAAACAACTCAAAGATAAAGACCAACACGATTCAACTCCTCTATCTAAAACAACTCTCGCAGAAAGACCCCTTTTAATTGGAAATAATTTGGATGAAATGATGAGGAACGTGTTGTCAACGTGTATCGCCGCTTCTTTTTGTGTGGATACCACAACGGATTGGGGAGGTGATGATTATATTATATTATTTGTAACATACACCGATGTAAAGTTTAACATCAACGTGTCAATTTTTGACTTTCAAAAATGTTGGGGAAAATCTGGTGAAATAATGGCAAAACAAATATTACATATCCTTCATAAATATATTGACTTAAACAAAATTGTGGGTTTGACTGGAGACTCTTGCGCTTCAAACTTTGGTAAATATAATGGTGCACTTGTGGTTTGTAGTGAGGGGATAAAAAGATCATGTTTAGTTGCATGTGAAATCAACGAAATAAATCTCATTAAATGTTTTATTCACCAAGAAGCATTATGTGCCAAAAGTATGATAGCAGAAACTACAAAAGAAGAAAATGAAAGAAAGATACGAGCTAAAGATGGAGGTATTTTTGGTGTTTCCGATCTTTCAAAAATTGAAGAATTCCACACAATTGCCACTGTAATATTTAAAATCATTACCGCAGTTAGAAAAAGTGCGACAGCAAGAGATAAATTAAAAGAATTACTTAAATCAAAAAACATGAAAGGTCTTGAAAAAAACATTGATATACGTTGGTTTTCAAACGAAAAAAGTTTCACTCGTTTTTTATTTGTTTTACCTGAAATTGTATTGGTACTTTCAATTGTTTGTATTGATTCTTTGCAAATTAAATTGAGTGAAAAACACAAGTATCTAAAAAGAGAAGATCTTAACCAGGATGTCAAATTAAACATTGAAAAAAATAATTTAATTGTTCTAGAAGAAGAAAGAATAAACTTTAAAATGAAACAAAATGACAACACAAAAAAGAAAATGTGGGAGAAAAAAAGATAGGTATAAATCTATTAGGTTTGGAGTTAAAAACTTAATAAAAATTCAAAATGAAAACGTCAATAAAACTGGAAAATATGAAAAACAACTAAAAATTATTAAATCGAAAAGTATAGTTTTACTTCCAACTCCAGTCGATCCAAATTGCCCCGAAAGAACACCAGAATTTTGAGAAGTTGAAGAAAGAAAACGAGTGACACGCGATGAGACTTTATGTGATTATTTGTTATGGGCAATATCGAACAAGTATTTTTTGTTTGATTTGTGTGTTTTGCGCGATTTGACAACAATATTTAATAATGTTAACTTGCGACTTCAAAAGAAAGATGAGAATATCCACTACTATATTGTACTAATAAAGGGTCTGAGGGCTAAAGTTGACCAAATTGAAAACTCACTGCTCAACAATGATTATTTGTTACTCTCGACTACAAACGCATTTGTAACAAAAAAAGAAGTTACTATTTCTATACACCTTGTAGCTATTATAACAATGAAAGAACAGTTGGCTTCAAGGTTTATTGAAATAGATCAACTTTCGTTTATGGATGACTTCCATAATATGACGTGAATTCCTCAGCTTTTTGTCAATGAACACAATTACGAAATAAAAAACGAAGTTGAACTTTTTTCTTGTGATAAAATGTTTATTAAAAAGAACGTTGTCAGACCACAAACCGAACCTGTTGTAAAAAACAACCAGTTGAAAGTGAATCAATTTGTTCTGCTGAACGATTAAAACATTTTTATAGTTTATCTACACACCCTGATTGTTATTACACCATTAGAATGTCAATAAACGATATATTCAATGATGAATACCTCAAACAAACATTTATTGTCAATTATCCAAGACTATCCATTTTAGCAGCAAGATCTTTGTCGTTGTTTATGACTTCATATTCATGTAAACAAGGATTTTCCGCACTTTCTTTAATAAAAACCAATTTCAGAAGCCAACTGTCAGATGATGTATTGAGGGCAATGATGATCATAGCATACAACACTTACGCCCCAATTTGATAAATTAGCTGAATTGATTATGAAAAGTTGTTTTTTTTGTTTACCATTTTAATGGTTTCTCTGTTTTTTTTTAAATATTTCCATTTATTTTATTTTCGAAATAAATGTTTGACCGTGCGTGTTTATTATGAAAATGTATTTCTTTAATTGTGTTTTTATTTTTCAAATTGTAATAATGGGAACTTTTAATAAGTTTTTTATAAAATGAATTTTTGGAAAAGTTTATTAATAAATCTCAAAAATGTGTAATTTTATTTTTTTCTCAATCAAAACTAGTTTAAAAGGCAATTTTATTATTATGTATTATTTGATATTTTAATTCACAGAAATTATTAAATTGCCAATTAATCCAAACCTCAACGCGCCAAAAAGTATCAAAACGGCGACCCTGATTGGGACTTATTTATGCTCTATAAATAGAGTGTATAATCCATTTAAAATAACAATTTAATTAAATATATAGTAAATAAGATTATAAACAAATATTAGGGCTTATATACGAACTTTAGGAATATTGATTTGCCAAAAATTCACCACGAGTTAGTGAAAACCGAGTGATAAGGAGCAGTATTAT
>NW_004440347.1:90832-95717 GCF_000330505.1 Entamoeba invadens IP1
AGATTCGTTACTTCCAACTGCAAACGCATTTGTTACAAAAAACAAAATAGAAGTTACTATTACTATACATCTTGCAGTTATTATAACTATGAAAGAACAGTTGGCTTCAAGGTTTATAGAAATAGATCAACTTTCGTTCATGGACGACTTCCTTAATATGACGTGCATTACTCAACTTTTTGTCAACGAACACAATTACTAAATAAAAAACGAAGTTGAACTTTTTTTGTGATAAAATGTTTATTAAAAAGAACGTTGTCAGACCGCAAACCGAACGTGTTGTGGAAAAGCAACCAGTTGAAAATGAATAAATTAGTTCTACCGAACGATTAAAACAACATATTTATAATCCAATGACACATCCCGATTGTTATTACACCATTAGAATGTCAATGAATGAAATATTCAACGATGAATACATCAAACAAACATTTATTGTTAATTATCCAAGACTCTCCATGTTAGCAGCAAGATCTTTGTCATTGTTTATGACTTCATATTCATGTGAACAAGGATTTTCCGCACTTTTTTTAATAAAAACCAATTTCAGAAGCCAACTGTCAGATGATATATTGAGGGCAATGATGATCATAGCAAATACAACACTTACGCCCCAATTTGATAAATTAGCTGAATTGATTATGAAAAGTTGTTGTTTTTTGTTTACCATTTTTATCGTTTCGCCGTTTATTTTTAAATATTCCCATTTATTTTATTTTTTGAAATAAATGTTTGATTGTGCGTGTTTATTATGAAAAGGTAATTTTTCTTTAATTGTGTTTTTATTTTTCAAATTGTAATAATGGGAACTTTATATATTTTTTATAAAATGGTTTTTGGGAAAAGTTTATAAATAAATCCCAAAAATGTGTAATTTTATTTTTTTCTCAATCAAAACTGATTTAATAGGCAATTTTATTATTATGTATTATTTAATATTTTAATCCACAGAAATTATTAAATTGCCAATTAATCCAAACCTAAACGCGCCAAAAAGTATCAAAACGGCGACCCTGATATAGTTCATAAATGTGTTTACAATAATAAATATAAATAGAATATGAAAATGTTATTTTTAAGTAACCAAAAATAAAGTTGTCGATTTTTTGGTTATTTTTGTTGAATAATAAGAGTGTGTAGTGGAAAACAACCATCGCCAATTGATGTGATACTTGATGGTATTGTTACACTGCTCAAACTATTACATTCGACAAAACAACAAAAACCAAGTTTTATCACACTTGATGGTATTGTCACATTGCTAAGATTTATTCATTTATAAAAACAATTATCCCCAATTGTTATGACACTTGATGGTATATCTACATTACTCAGACTGCTACAACCATTGAAACAATCACCCCCAATAGATTTAATACTTGATGGTATTGTTACACTGCTAAGACTGCTACAGTATTTAAAACAACCATCGCCAAGTTTTATCACACTTGATGGTATTGTCGTATTTATAAGACTGCAACAACCGTCGAAACAACAATTCCCAATTGATGTGACACCCAATGGTATATCAATATTACTCAGACTGCTACATTTATCAAAACAATATTTAACAATAGATTTTATACTTGATGGTATTAATATACTATTTAAACTACTGCAACATTTAAAACAACCATCACCAAATGAAATAATAGTTGATGGTATAATCACATTACTTAGACTTATACATTCTCTGAAACAATTATCCCCAATATATGTGACACTTGGTGGTATATCAACATAACTCAGACTGCGACAGCAATCTAAACAACAATCCCCAATTGATGTGACACCAAATGGAATATCAATATTTTTTAAATTATTACAATTGGAAAAACAATGATTACCAATTGTTGTTACACTTGTTGGTATTGTCACACTGCTCAAATTACAACACCCACTAAAACAATAAGCACTAATCGATTTTATAATTGGTGGTAAAATCATGCTTCTAAGATTTACACATCCACTGTAAAAACTTTTTTGTAACGATCCAATGCATTGTGGTATTATATTACCATATTTCATACTATCGTTAATAGTATAAATCACATTTTTAAATTTGATGTTTCGACTACTGTTTCTGTCAACAGTTTCATAATCAACATCAAACCACACTATAATTTCGTAAAACGCTTTCTTTCCCATAACACTTTTTCTTTTGTTTACGTCTTCATAATATTCATGATTACCGTTCTTCACACTGACAACAAATCCATTTCCAAAATTTTCACTGTATTTCTTCCATATGTGAAGTGTCTCGATGTTGGGAAAGTATTTAATTGTTAATTTGGTTAATGGAATTGGGTTGAAGTGAAACTTCTAATATTACCATTAAACTTCTTACATACAAACTCAATATTGATGAAGTCTTTGATAGTTGCAAAGTATTTTGAAGTTATCATGATGTGATAACTGTCAAGTTTGGACATTTTGATTTTGATGATTATCAGTGGGTTTAAATAATTTCATGAAGAAATGATTATTATTTTTTTAGATTAAATAAATATGAGTTTTTATTTAATTTGTTGGTAAAATATATTAATAATCATTTTTTTGATGAATATTTTACAATAGCACACGTATATCCATTAAGTAAATGATGTTTAATAACATAATAATTTAAAATAGATTAAAATCAGTCTGGAAACCTTATTTATATATTTTCCTTTGAAAAAAAGCATTTTTGGGATGTATAATAAATATTACTATTATTTAAACTATTTTCCAATAACACAACCATATAAATAAATGAAGTTAAAGTCATTTAGCCAATCATTTTATTTTTCTCTGTTTGTCAATAAATGGTGATATTAATATTGTTATTTACCAAAAATAACGGAAAAATACTGTAAACAAACTGAGTTTTTTGGATCATTTTTGAAAAATTTCGCTTTTAAACGTGAGTACCTTTCAACATTTTAAGACGCTCTTTCGGAGAGCAAACAGACACCCACAAAGTTAAGACAATTTCTTGTGAACGGTTTTTACTCGACTGCTAAACCGCATTTCGATGAATCTGCCAATCGTGGTGTTCTTTTTAATTATGATTTGTTTTTTATTTTTATTTGATGAAACAGAAGTTTATTATTGTCAAATTCTCGTGTTGTATGTATCATTTTACACAAAAAAGATTTGCCCAACCATTTTTTACAACAACGGCATTATTTTTGTTGTTATACACAATGTCTGAGCGTAAAAAATCGAATTGGTCAATTTGTTTAACCTTACGATGGTGTTTGTGTAATTTAAATCTCACTTATTTTCAATATTTGTTTTTTGGTAATTTATTTTTAATTTTTAATTATCAATATAAAATTAACCCCTAAAACTCATAATTGTAGATAATGAACTATTTTTGATTTATGACCATTTTATTTGCACAATCGATACAAACAAAAACGGAATGTAAAGGACACACCGGTTGACAGCAAAAATAGCAACCACTTTTAATTCTCGATTTACATTGGCCACTACAAAGTTTACATGTTCCCAATTTTTCAAGTTTTGTACATAGTGACCTTTTTCTTATTGCTTCAACTTTTGTTCGTTGCTCAATTGGTATAAGTTCCAACTTAGTGTTCACTAATGACGGAGTTTGACATAAAAGTACGGGCGCTTTAACTATACTCATTGTTTTATCAACATCAAAATTAATAATTTCATTTTCACTGAAAATGTGACTAAGTATGACAGATTGTTCGATTCTTTTGGTACTTTTAGCTCTTGTTTTGACGTGTGGCTGACACAACTTTATACTCAAATCAATCAAGAATTTTTCTCTTTTGATCGTTTTGTTTGTTAAACAATATGCATTTAAAGCGCATATATCCACAATGTTAAAAAACATTGCCAAAGGCCACCTTCTCGTACCTCTTTTACAAGAATACTGTTTTACCATTTTGTCAACCGAATCAACTCCTCCCATGTTTTTGTTATAACTTATTTGAATTTCAAATGAACCACTTCTTTTATTAAAAATGATAAGTTGTTTTTTGGTCGACAAAAATGTAACAGCTTTATTTGGTTTATCATAATAATTCAATATGACAATTTCAAATGGAGTATTTCTTATTACCGGTTTGCAAATTTTGACTAAATTTAAAGCCAAAAAACTTTTGTGACATTGTTTTTCTTTGAATATTTTTGGGACGAATATTCGTTCTTTTCTACAAGTTCCCACAACATCTATATCTCGTTTTTTTAATTCAAGAGCAATATCAACAGTTGTAAATAAATTGTCCATATAAAGAGTCATATTAATTCCATAAAACGGGAAAATCAAAGCTTCAACAATTTTTTCTATTTCTTTTTCTTCATTTCCACCGTATTTTCCTAAAAATGGTTTTGCGTTTATTACCATCCCAGTATAGTTGTCTACCATGAGCCACAATTTTAACCCATATTTGCCTGGTTTGGAAGGAAGATACTGCCTAAATCTACAATGACCGAAATAGTTGACTAATTGTTCATCAATGCAAACAGTACCAGATACTTTTTTATTTATATAGCCACTAGCCAGGTTTTTAGAAAAACAATCAAATAAACTTTTTATTCTATCAAAATTTGTTATATCAAAATACGACTTATTATCAGAATCAGTATTTTGTTTTTGTGTTTCTTTTACAACTTCAACATCAACAACATCTTTTTCTTTATCATCACTATCACTATCACTATCAGTGTTGTACACAGAATCGTTTTCTCCAAAATCACTGTCATCATCTTCCTCTAAATTCTGTGTTGGTGCAACAATTTCAACATTTCTTTCGGATTCAAGTATACCACTTTTTTTTCAAAAACGGTATAAAAGTTGGATGTATGAGAAAATGTTGGGTTTTGTTTTTTGGTTGGTTTGGACTCGATTATCTTTTTTTCGATTCTT
>NW_004440347.1:95817-105578 GCF_000330505.1 Entamoeba invadens IP1
TGTTTGTATTTAAAATAATCATATCTTTCATTTCAACAGTAAAATATTCGTTGAATGCAGTAATAATATCTTCACTGAAGTCTATTACAGGAGGATGAAATGTTTCTTGGAATGGGTCTACATTACACCCGACTTCTATTTTTTCCCAAGAATAAACATGTATATCGACACCTTTTTCTTTCTTTGTTGAATATATCTTTGATATTTCTTCCATGAAATATTATTATTATTATTATGTTGCTTATATACTATATGTGATATGACATGTCCTGTATTTGGTGATATTTGGTTAACAAATGTTAAGACTTTAGTTTTCAATATAATTTGCAATTATATTATTGTTTTTTTTTGTTTTTTGTTTTACATGATTTTTGGAAACGATATTTGAATTACAAGGGAGCCACTCAAGTTTGTCAAAAAAAGAAATGTTATTTATTTTGTTTTATTAACACCATTGTAAGGTTAAGTTCGTTTTGATTGAAAAAAACAAAGATTACAAACGAAAAAAAAATAAAATGGAAAAACAAAACCAAATAACAAAAAATAACATATTTTTGTCAATAAATAATGTTTTTGTAATAAATAAGGTTTCCAGCATACGTCTCAAAAAACCTTCGTTTTTAACAAAGAAAAAATAATGGTAATTTTTTTTAAAAAAAAAATACTGATGTAGATTTTTATAAAATCAAAAAGCAAATTGCAAATAATTGTAATTGATAAAATAATTTTTTGTTTATTGCTTATTTTTTTATTTTATGCAGGGTCTATCACGTGACAAAAGTGTTTTTTCTTTGTTATTTGCCACGTCACCAAAGTGGTCTTGAATTTATGTACACTTAGTTCTTTTAGAACTAGCGGCGAGCTTAAAGCCGACTTTTGTAAAAGAAAAAACTTAGAAACAGATAGTTATTTGAATCAATAATTGGCAAAATTATGGGAAAACAAGCCAATTCAATTCTTAAATATCGGTTTATATTTTATTACTGCTGTGATTGCCATAATTAACACAATAATTGTGACAAATGAGGCACTGTTTTACACATCAACCCGATAGTTACAAATAACATTTTAATAACATAAATAACAATGAAATAACAATCTATTAAATAATTATATTTTTATTAATAATATGTAATAAAATAAACCTATTCAACTTAAAATAAAGCTAAAAAGCTAATAACTAATAATTAAAACTGCTATAAAACAACTAATAATAATAAAGAAAGGTTTATTATCATATTTATATTTAACTTTACTAACCAAATATATATATTTTAAAACTATATTGAATAATAATAATCAAACTCAAAAACTAAAAATGTTTGTTAATTATTAAAAATACTATATAACATATGATATCAATACTATAGTTTTAAACTATACAAATCGAAATAATGTATTAATAATTAATTAAATTGTTTAGTACATGATTTATATTTAAAAAACTTAAATATAAACTTATAGTTCATATAATAACTTATTTTATTACTAATATATTATTAACTATACTAGTAACAATAACCATAATTAATTACAACACAATTTCAATTATAACACAATACAATATCCATAACACTTGACTCGATCAATTCACAACGATAATACAATGATATCATAAAGAGTGTAATGCTCATAGACATAAGGCGATGTTCAAAGACATGACAACATACTCAAAGAAGAAATGTAATGATCAAAGACATAAGATAATACTCAAAAACAGGACAAGCAACTCAAAGACAATAAAGATTATCAAATAGACAATGCAATAGTCAAAGACAAAGCAAATGATTCAGGGACTGTATGAGATGTTCATGAGTCATTAGAGTGACAAGTGTTGATCTAATTGTTAATTATAACTTTTTTGTTTGATGAATATGTAACACAGTAAATAACATGGTGTTTTTATCGAGATAAATATTAAATTGATATATAATGATAAACACCAATTGGTCTATTAACAATAATAATTACAACAATGATAGCAACGGAATTATAAAACACATCAAAATGTTGTGATAATAGATAATATAACAAACATTTGGGTGTAATCATTCAAATTTTAAATTTATAAGTTCCAATGTTTTAACAGTTAGGTTATGACAAAATAAACTATAGCGATAATATGTTAATTTATTATATCAACTTACTATAAAAAATAATATAAATACTATTAAAAATAATATGTTTATTTTTAAAAACTTAAATAGATAATATTTTATTGTTTATAGAGTCAGTCTTAAAACGTTATCTAATCTCAAACATTATGGACAAAATAGCTTTAATTTTGTCTAATCATCAGGCAATGACGACATAATTGGGTCGGTGATTTAGTCTACAGCTTCTCCACATGGCATATAATCATTTCTAGTATGTTTAATCATCCAGTTCAATCTTTCTTTAACTACGCCTGCATGATTGTCGAATTCGTTGTAGAATTCGACAATCAGCCCAACTCATAAACATTGTGACAACTCCCCATAGTGGGCTTACTTCACCAGCTTCTTTTCTTTCATTATTCCACTTTGAGGAATAGAAGTATGAGTCTTGTGGATATCTTGCAAGACCGTATTCAAGTTTGGTGTTGAACTTTCTGATGTTATCAAAGTGTTTTTTATATTTATTTGGTGAGTTACAATGTCACTGAACATCACAGTTGCAGTCGCTGTGTCGATGATCACTTTCTGCTTTTTGTTGTCCTGCCAAATGGCTTGGACGAAGTATCTTTTCTCTTTATTCCAGAACAATTTCTCAAATGAAGTTGATAGGTCCTGCGCTCTCTTTCTCAGTAATTCAACTCTTTTAGTATCTTTATAATACTTCTCTTTCATCATAGCAGCCGCCAACAATCCGTGGTGGCCTTGAATTTGTGTGAATCCATAGTACTGCGGTGGGACACTTAAGGAAGTCCATGCGTCCCTGCCTTCCTCCCAAATCGAATAGTCTGGCTTTATAATATTCTTCCAATCTCGATACAACAAGAAATTCACCAAATTTCTAATTCGTTGTTTGACTGTTTCGTCTTTGATTAATCCGTTGTTTGTGTCATTTGTGTGTAGTAGTAATACAAATACAAAGCAACACCAACGGAATCACGCTGTGGTTCAACAAACCCACATATGTCACATCTTACCAGCTGTATGTCGTTGCGAAAAATTCACCGTCTCGAAGCTCCGCTTTTTTTAAGCCATTTCAAAAACTTTTCTGTCACCAACAAACTCAGTTTTCGTATGACAGAAAACTGAGTTTATTAGTTTAATCAATTCAACCGTTTATAACATATAACAATAAATATTATATTTTATTATAATTTAAAACGAGCCAGATTTTTTTCACTGACTTGTTTTTATAGTACTTTTATATAATATTCTTTAACATTTTATTAATAAAATCAATAATTATAATCATAATTGTTAATTTAAAATAATATAATTATGATCTATATTAAAACACACCAACAAACAAACTGACTGACAGTTTTTAAGTAGATTAATTACTTATAAATATGGTAAATATATGATTCAATAATAGCTTTGATAAAATAAACAAAAAGACTAAACAATAGAATGAAGATAATTGCAGTTGTTTTGTTACAAACACTCTGTTTATGCACAAATGATGAACAGTGTAGTTTCATTTATTATTCCTGCGAATAATAACTCTTCTGTTCTATCAAAGTAGTGCACATTTATAAAGCAAACTAATTTATAAAACAACACCAAGTATCTTGACCCAAAGTTTTGTTATAATCCATTCTATTACATTTTTTTTCTGTATTAATTTGGTATATTTAACCACTATATGATGTTTGAAAGTGAAGGAAAGCAATAATAAATCAAATTTAACAAGTAATCGCAAGGTGACAGCTCTGTTCTGGTTGATTTCATTTAACAATGTTAAGAGAAGTATGGTTAATAACAAATTTTATTTTAATAAGTTAAATTATTATTTCATCTTTATTAAACAATTTCTAATATTTTATAATATTATCAATTATAATTACTAGTTTTATTTTATATAGTATAAATATTATTATAATAAACCATTTATTTGTATACTATACATTTTAATATTTTATAGTTTTGTTGTTAACTGTCGTTTTAACATTAAAAACGACCGCGGCAAAAAGTTTCCATCTGTAAAGAAAAGGTTTTGGAGATCGTAAAAACAAACATAACTATGAATTTTACTAAAACTACTTTATTTTTGGCACAAAAACAAAGAAAATATACCCCTTTTCATTTTAAAATGCATTTTTGGGACAAGTTCCAAATTTTTCCCTGTTCCGTGATAGACCCTGTTTTATGGCAATTTTTTTTGGAAGAAAAAAATGTAATAACAAAAAAAATAATTAATTCAGATGTTATTAAATTTAACAACAAAAAATAATTTCAAAAGCAAAAATGATGCAGTTCAACATATTAATACATGTTATTTATTGTGGCAAAATAGACTCAGTGGTATAAAAAACCTTTAATTAAAACAAAAATAAAATCTTTTATTAATAATTTATTGATATAAGCAAATGTATTACTGTCTTATAATTATCATTTATCTTTATATGTTATACATTAAATAATACACCCAGATTTAATAATTAAAATTAAAATATTGTTTATCATTTTGTGCTTTAATTTGAACCAAACTAAAATAATAAATTTTTTTACCAACTTATATTGTATTTGTTGCAATAAAAAATATCTATATATTTTCACCATAAACGATAATGCTGTTGTGAATTTCAAATGTTTCGATTGTGGCAAGTCTTGTTATGTCCAGTTCACTGTTTTTCAAATGACAAATTAACACAAATTCAAAGAGTTAATTTTATCTAAGTGGTTCGTTGTGTGTCGATTAATTATGGAAATGTTAGCATAATTCACACAAATCGCTAATGGGAACCATGTAAGTTTTTCATGTTCCATTAATTATAAAAACAAACAATTAGAGTAAAATAATTAAATTTGTTGAATTAAATAATAATTTAATTAAACAATTAAAATGATAATTATGTCGAAGTAATTTTCAATTTTTATATTTTTTTGTTGGTGAAATAATGAAAAATGTGTCATATATAATATTATTATATTTTTTAAAAACCACTAAGTATAAAATATAACAAATTTTATTTTTATTTTTGATTTTTTAATATTTTTGTTTATCATGACAGTAACGACTGTATGGTGAATATTCAAACACATAAACAAAAAAGATCACAACACTCAATTATAAACACAAATGTTTTATAATGTTTCATTTAAATTATTTTTAATTATTTTTGTCCAAAAAAAGAATAAAATTTGTTTAACTGGCTGATTTTTTCTTTTTGAAAAAAAAATAAATTAGATTCGGACCTAACTCCGGGTAAATTGAGACGTATGGTTTCCAGTCTGACTTTACTTAAAATAGTTTTACATATACAGTCAGTCTAAAAACGTTGTCCGCTCTCCAAAGTTGTTCAGACATTTTTGGACCTTCAAAACTGGAATATTTCGGGAAACGGTTCGAAACAAGCCCAAAACATTGTTTCATAATTTTTACCGGGATTTGAATGTTTTTTCCTAATTCCCATTTTTCAACTTATTTTGTGTAAAATTTTGTCAAATGGACAACGTTTTTAGACAGACTTTAGTATTAATAATAATTTAATATACTATTCTATAATTTACTACAAGAAAATGGTTAAATTATAATTAAATTGAACAGCTTATAATAAATTATAGTTAAAATATTAGAATCATTATTTTTTTTAAAAAAAGCAAATGCAAACAGGATGTTAAAAAGAAGATTACTCGATGTAACAAGTCCCATACACTCACTTGTTGAAGTGAACACACTGTTACAGTAAGACCTCGATTATTTCCAATTTTTTCATTTTAAAAACCTTGACACTTTCCAAATTGAAGATTTTGAATTTTTTAGTAAATTGTTATATCAGTTAATAATTTAAATTAACTAACTTTGGATTATCTCGCATTTTTCCAAAAAACTTCAAACAACCAATCAGATATTTGAAATTGTCGAGGGTTGTAAAATGTCAAGGGTTGGAAATAATCGAGGTCTTACTGTAACAACAGATTATCATGTTTATTATAAGGATAAAAGTTTTTTACAATAAAAATGGTATAATAACCCCTAATTTAATTTTTTGTCGCTAAAAATGTTGGTGTTCGTTCAAACAACTTAGTTTGAATGAAATAAACAATTCAGATTCAATAAAACATAAAAATAACCAAACCACAAAGAAAAAATCAGTTATAAGCCATCGAAGTTATTATAAGCTTATTCAGGTTATCAATATGTGCACTTTTATTAAATGCTGAGTAAATCTTGTTCTTATTGAGAGCTGCAATATCGATCATGTCGTACAAGACCCGAATGTTCCATCTGTAGGTCTTGCGTCTGCAGCTGTAATACCTGACCATCTGATCGGCGGTATCAACCCCACCCATCTTGTGGTTGTAATCAATGATAAGCTGGGGCTTGTGGACAACTTGTTTTTTGCCCCCACTAT
Organism: Entamoeba invadens IP1; assembly: GCF_000330505.1. Classification (NCBI taxonomy): domain Eukaryota; phylum Evosea; order Mastigamoebida; family Endamoebidae; genus Entamoeba; species Entamoeba invadens. Next base: position 102,329 of record NW_004440347.1, read on the forward strand.
AGACGGTGGTCTCCACTGCGACAACATCATCCTTGTCGTGGCAGGTGGTAAGCAGCAACACCAACTTTTTCTTCTCTAGTAGGAGACAAGTTTACTCTTGCCCTATGAAAAGAAGATGGTGGTGTTTTTTTTCCACTCACAACAAAGTTGATAATAATCCATTCAAACTTAAATTGTTTATCTAAATATAGTTTTTTCTATATAACGTTCAAATAAAGATACACCAAAGGAATATACATCTACGCTTTTTTGGTAATTTTTTTTTGTTCAGAACCTTGGGATTCATATATTTTGGAATTCCATTTTTTGTGAATGTCGTGTTTATCATAAACAAGTTGAGATTTCTATTGACCCAAAACCAATCAAATTTGCATTTACTTCATAATTGTTGCGGTGTTTAATATATATTATTTTAAATGAAAATACATGAAAACTACAATAATAATTGATCCTTCAATTATACAATGGCAGAACATTTTTTTTGGTCTTGGGTTAATAAAAAAGTGGTAAAAAATTGATCTCTCAAAAATTGAAAAAATTATACAAAAGTTTGAAAAAATTAAAACTTTGTACGAAAAAATCGAAATGTTTTATGGAAAATAAAAAAAATGTAAAAATAGAATTTATTTTTGTGGTAAAAAAATGAAGTTTATAAAAATGGATTCATCATTAAAAATACCTCTGATAAAAGCTAAAATTAAATAAATAATTCTATTATTTTATTATTTCTAATTAATACATTTATTGAGATTTTTCTTATTTTTAATTGTTTTGAGTATTATTATTAATATATTATTATAATTATTAAATTATTTTAAACATTTTTAAATGTTCACATTTAAATATTTAATTAATATTTTTATTGACTTTTATAATTTTATTAATGTTTCGAAAAATAATTTAAACCAAACACGCCTTAAGAATAATTCAATTACAAAGACTATTTTTTTTATCTATTAAATCCATTTACTTATAAATTTTAGAATTATGGAATTTTATAAATTTTATAATAAAATGTATTAAAATTCACTATATTTTGTTGTTATAAATTAATTAATTAATTATTTTTCAATTTTTGTTTTTATATAAACATTAAAATTGAAATATTTAACTAATAACAAATATCATTTGTTTAAAAAGAATTTAATTTGTATTTTTTTAAGTGATAACAAAGAGTTTCAAAAAGTTTCTGAAATAATGGACCTGTTTGTAATACACCATGGCTGGCATTTTGGGCACAATGAAAATAACTTTCAACACAAACTGAACTGGGAGATACAGCAAAAAGAAAACAAACAAGCTCGTAGAGAAGCGGATAGTTTGTTTTTAAAATTGATAAAAACACAAAAGTGATATTTTGTACTTATAATCAATTTTGTTTGCAATTGAAATTTCAAAGTGTGTTCTCTTTTTAACAAATAGCATTGTTTGATATATAGAATCCAAATTCATTATTTGGCTTTTAAGATACAATTCAAAGTTTGTAATTTCTTTTTAAATTTCAGTTACAACATCAAAATCTTTGGTTGCATATTTGAATTCAGGAAACACAAACAATTGTGATCTAAAAACCGAATTGGGAAGATAGAAAATCTTAAGAAGATCATCAACAAAATAATTGTGAGGTATTCCATCATGTTTCATTTGTAAATACTCTTCTTCTGTGATAGATGATACTCGTTGAGTTGAGGAAACAATCGAACTTTTAAAACGGACTTTAAGTCGTACATAAACAACACAGAGTATTTTAACAATCTCTTGTTTGTTGATTTGTAATTGCAGTGATTTCGAATTATCAAATTCGGACAAATCGTTGTTTTCAACCTTTTCCTTTATCCACTTAATATATTTAATGAATATTTTTGACAATTCATGAAATTCCCATATTACACATCTCCTAACTTCGAGAGAAGTTGTAAATAAATTGAATTTTTCCAGAAGATCTTTGGCAAATGCAAGTGCTATTAAAAAGAAACTCGAATTAATATCAAAAATATATTCACATTTATTATCCACTGTTGATACACCTGAAGTAGATGTGTCCCAATAATAACATTTGTTGGTTTTGAAATATTCAACAAACAATTTTTGATTTATCCATACAAAACTTCCGATATTTTTACGTTGTTCCCATATTCCTTTGACGTTTAAATATAAATACTGCCATCTGATAGGCTGAAACGTTGAAATTTTTTTGTGTATTATAGATTTATTGTTAAGATATCGGTAGTATTGACCCAAAATGGCAGAAGAACAAAATTTCTTTACAAACAGATAAACTTTAAATAGTGGATCGAAATTAAACACTTCAAAAACTACAAGTCCAGACCTATGGGCATAACACCAACAACAACTAAATTCAGTAAGGAAATGATGAGTATTCTTTTTATTGATATGTATTAAGTCTCCCAGTTTTTTAGTGGCGCCATTTTTTAATTGACATAGTGCACCATCAGAACTACCAGTGACAAACAGTTCTAAATGATTTTCATATTTAATTTTTAAATGATCACAAATAAATTTTGCGACATTATTGGCTTCTTCTCCGTTTTCAGTTTCTCCAAAATAGAAAGGAAATTCGAACCAATTATCCTTTTTCACAACTCTGAGAATTATCCCAAAGCACTGTGTGGATCCAAACCTTTTCCCATCATAAATAGCAGATATAAAAACACCCTCATTTATCGACTCGTTTAATACACAAATAAAATCGTATTCAAAATCGTTACTCAAAAAACGAGTTCCAGACCTGTAACTAAGAGACCTTTTCTTCACGTATTTTATAGCTTTTGGAGCAAATTGACCTGCAAATATCATGAGCACAAAACGTAACATTATAAATTGCCCCGATGAAAAACGCAATTTTAAAGCAATTCTAGTAAATAATTTGCTTATTAATTTTATTTTGATATTTAACATTTCTTCTTTTTTATGATGGTGTTCATCAACCCAACCATTTGAATCATCAAAAAAGTAATTCATTACAAAGTTGAACAATTCTGAATTTAATTTGTCACATGTACATAATATAGAAAACACACACTCTGATATCACTTGAAACTTTAAAGTCTCATGAAAATATTCACAATCTTGAAATATTTCTGGGTAAGTTTCTTCCAACTTTTCATTTGTTATATATTCTAAGTTGTCTGATAAAGGTAAAATATTGGAAATAACATTTTGAATATTTGTGTTTAATTTGTTAATGTTAGGAAGTGCATAATTAATTTCATCAAAAGAATACTCATGA
>NW_004440347.1:105678-109539 GCF_000330505.1 Entamoeba invadens IP1
TTAATTATCTATTTAATTTTAATAAAAAAAACACATTTTATGAGTTTTATTTTATGTTTTTAATTTAATTAACTAATTTATTATTTTTAAATGTATAAATTAATAGTTTGTTTATTATGATTAATTAATATTTAATAACAAAAATAATATATTGTTATTTTTTGTAATATAAAAAATGTTATATGTTTTTTCTTATTTTTTATGAAAAAAGTTTAAATTAACGAGGATTCGTTAATTTAATTTGACTTTTAATTTTAAAAAATATTTTTTTTTCTTTTATTATTTTTTTGATTTTAACAAAGGCCTGTTTCGTTGACAAAAAACGGGATACTTAAAAAACTTTTTTAAAGTGTACTTTTGGGACAAAAAGCTTTAAAAAACACAAGGCTCGGCAAAAAAAAATGTCTGCCAGGGTATACTTCAATTCATTTTGAGTTAATTTTATTTAAATTTTACCACTTCTTCATCTCCATCAAAAACTCGAACCTTGTGGTTTATATTTTCACACAACAGATCAACAGCTTTTCGAATTATAACTTTTCTTTCTTCTGATTTTTCATTAAACCGAATTTTATTTAGCTTTGGAATATTAATCAACGCCACTTGAGTCTCACAATCTGTTACCGACGTGGTAAACGATATTGTATTGATTTCAAAATTGCCTTCTATGTGGCAAAATTCACATTTGAGTGGATTCCCAACACTTAAAAAAGCCATTTTTTCACACCGATTTTTTAAAAATATTTTGCATAAAACTTGAGTATCCAATCTTATTGATTTAATTGCACAATTCACAACTATTTTATTAAGAATATGACTTCTCTCAATATTCAAAAATTTCACTGGATTTTCTGAATTTGAGACAAAATGGAAAACGGTTATATTGATTGGAACTGTAATAGTAGTTTCCACACTAAATTCAAAAAAGAGGATTATTTTCTTTACTCCAATAAATTGTGAAAAGTCAATGAATTCGGCTTTATTATTCGAGACACTCAAAGACAATTCATCGAATATAATGTTCTGTAAAGTTGAAGTAATAATTCCTTTCTTTTTAAAGATGTTATAATTAATTAATTGATCATTTAATATTGAAAGGCTCTTTTCTGGTATTGTGAAATACGGAAATTGAACATTTTTAGGATAAGGGGCACCAACAAAATGTTTATAATAATTAGGGTGGTATTCCTCATCATCATAATCACAGTCACTATCGCTATAGAAATCATATTGATCGTCTTCATAAAAATCATCCTCATTATAAATTTTACAATCTATTTTTGGTATTTCGACAAAAACAGACGCAATTTTTTTATTCATAACGGTGTCTAAGTCTACGCAATCGTTTGGGATATTTTGAAAAGAAATAAAAACATTGGGGTTGGACTGCAAAAAATCAAAAACAGAAACTACAAAGTCGTCGGAAGTTTTATTCTTGATAATCAATTTTTGAAGGTATTTAAATTTGATGTTGTCAACCATAAAATCGTCATCAAGTGTTATAACTATTTTCCTCACAAATTCGCAATATTTTTGAATGTAACAAAAACTGGTTTGTTGCACATTAACAGTAATAATTTTAGACAAAATCGACGCGGAATATAAGGAAGGAAGTATTTTAGTATTAGAAGTGTCCAACCAATATATTCTCTTAATCTGAGAAGGGGTAAGAGACTTTACGATATCAGAGAGGTTTCCAGTTAAAGTGTTTAAACGTGGGAAAAAGTTGAAAAGGAAATTGTATGTCAGGTAAAGTGATCGTGGATTAATTTTCATGCACCGAATAGCTTCAAGGCACTTTGATGAAACAAGACGTAAATTACGAAGGGTCCCTTCATTAATAGTGTAAAGAATGACGTTCATCAAGTACACCATCTCAAGTTTGATTGACATCACTTGTAATTTTTAAATTTTAATTATTGTGTTTCATTTAAATATCGTTTTTTTGCCAAAAAAACAATTTTGAGTCTTTTAAAAGATTTATTTATGTTGTTGAATCAATAATATTTATTTTGACGAGTTTTAAATAAAAATACAATTTAAAACCCACTCTTAACTCACCGACGTACCTAATCTACAACGAACCAATACTGTTAAAAAGAGCAGTGTTTTTGTTTTTTTTTGAAAAAAATATATATATATTATACAGTGTAGTTCAATTATAGTAAAATGAAAATGAAATAACGAGTTCAAATCGTGATCTAAAAAACAAATAATTTAGAAATAATTAAACAATAATATTTTTAGCAAAAACATAAAAAATAAAAAAATGTCAAAATAATAATACTGGTAAAATGCAAAAACATATATTCCAAAACAGATAAATACGTTTTTTATACAAAACAATAAAAAAAACAATTGGTTTTGAGTTGAAAATGAAAAATGAATTGCATTTTGAAGCATAAACACATCAGTGAAAATTAATGTAAACATATAAAATTTATGTACATACAATAATTTTAATAAAAATAATGATAACTTTTCAAAGAACCCATTATATTAACCGTGTATTTTTTCAGACAATACAATGTAGCAAGATTTTTGACTATTTTTGTCTGTCTGTTATGTATTTCAGCCCTTTAATATTCACAATAAAGCGACAAATCATTTGAAGAGTTTTTATCAAAAAATTCAAATTCGAACAAGCAATCATTAAAAACAGTTATTAGTGTCAAATCTATTATTATTTAATAACATTTTACTCAATTACATATAATCCAAATATTTTTATATTGTTGTCTGACTTTTTGTCAGATATATAAACTGTTTAGCCAATTGTTTGTAATGACTTTTGACACGTTATTGTATATAATTACATATTTTGAATAATATATTGAAAAAGTGTTTAAAATGAATAGGGTAAACCATAACAATGTTTTTATTTTTTAAAAATAATAAAAAATCAAACTTCTTTGTTTATCAATGATATTTTATTGATTTATTTGGTATATATTTTTAATTTTTTTAATTTTACATTATGAGTAATTTATCTTTTATTATCAATTAAGATGTATAAATTATTATTATTCTTTATATTTGGGTTGCTCAATAATCAATTGTAGATGCATCACTATTTGTAAAAGCTATGCATAATAATGTCGTTATATTGTTATGATATTTTACAACTATTTCAACTCTATCATTTTCATTGTAACACAGAAGCATGTTACTTATTGTTAATATCAACCACAAATATCAATTTGCGTCATTCAGTGAAAATAACCAATTTTTTTCTTATTACGACTATTATAATTTATTTGTTTTGTTAAACAAGAAATAGCAATTTTCACATTGGTTGGGTGTGCTTTTTATGATTGTCTTTGATTTTATGAATACTTTTTCAGAGTTGGCAGAAAATAGTCTATCTCGATAAGATTAACTATATTTTATTATGAACAACCATTTTTATTATTTATTATTTGTATTTTTATTATTATTAAAATTTATATAACTTTCGAGCAGGACACAAATTCAATTTAGATATTAAAACACCTTTTTGAAATTAAATACAGAAATTTTATATGTTAAAACCGTAAGTTACTACCATAATTTATCTCAGTTGATTTTACACATTGACACTTTCATATATAGATTGATTCAATTCATGGGTAGATTGCATGAGTGACAAAACTTTTAAAAACATTTGCTGCGTTTTGTGGGCTTCTTTAATATATTTAAAAGTTCAAATTTGTTGTTTAAAGTTAATTGTTTCAAAATGCTACATTTAAGTTTTTTATTGTTGAATTGTGTTGTATTTATTAAATAATAAATCAAATGATTAACTTGATAACTTTTAAATTCGCTTTCTTTTGAACTTACTAGATCATCATTTCAATTTTAAAAACAAACATCAAGTGGTCA
>NW_004440347.1:109639-129653 GCF_000330505.1 Entamoeba invadens IP1
AACAAATAATAACAATTATTATCAATTTTCAAAAAATGGTTTATAAAATAATAAAAAATAATTATTTTTCACAACGGATTTTGCCAAGTTCATTAGTTTTTGTGATGGTATTACCTCTACACAAATCACATACATTTTCAAAGTGGTATTTACAGACATGTAAACCACATACACAACATCGATACTTGAAACAACACTTTTATACTCTATCTTCACCTGATTTAGAACAAATATGGCACCTTCCACTTCCTTTAGGAACAAGAGAACTTGTTTCTAATAATGTATTCGTTTCTTCATAATTTACACCCAAAAACGAGCAATTTTTATTTTTGTTTCGTACGGAAGATTTTTAACAGTCTTGATGTTGCATTCTGTTTTCCAAGCTGAAGTGATAGTTGCTCATAAAAAATGATTCTTGGTTTTTGGCAATTTTTGATTCAAAATATACACGAAATTTTTCTTCTGATATAATTTTTTGTTGTTTTGATGTGGATGATTTTGAAATTTCACTTAATTCCAAATTACATTGATTTAAAATCGTGGAACTTCTGGTCTCATTTACAACGACGGTATCTTTTTTCTTCTAAATCATCAACAAAGTCTGATGGCTTATAATCAACTTTGGACCAAATATATAATAAATAGGCGTTGTGAATGGCGATGTCTAGAATATGTTAAAAAAAGAGCTAATGGCCAGCGTCGAGATGCTCTCTTAGTTGAGTGTGCTTTCATCAGTCGATCAGCGACATCAACGCCTCCCATAAAATTATTGTATATTATGTTGACGTTGAAACGTTTGGTTTCGTTGTGGTAAATAATGTTTAATTTGCGAGAGGTTAGAATTAACACACTGCGATTCTTGTCTTTGAAATTTACCATAACAATTTCGGCATTTGGAACAGTCTTTAATAGTTTAAATTGTCTGTAATCGTCAGTCGACTTCTTGTTTATTACAAGAGTACTTGGTACAAATTTCCGTTTAGAATTGACAGTACCAGTCAAAGTAACAAAATGTTCTATTACAACTTCAGCTGTTGATACAAAAGTAAAGAACCTATCAGTGGTCAAATTAACCAAATTATCTTTATTACCCAATTGTTTTTTTTTTGCTAAGCTCTTCCATCAATTGAACAACAACTATAGACCCAAGATTATTAACAGGCTTGCCATTAAAAGTCCCTCTGTAGACCTGCAAATTGATTATAAAACCACATACAGAATCAACCAACAAGAAAAATTTGATTCCATATTTTGAAGGTTTATTCTTCATATAAGTAACATTCACCCACCGACCAAAAAACAATACAAATCTTCATCAATGTTCAACTCAGAAGAGTTTCTAAATATAGTTTTTTGAACTTCAATTAAATTTGAATGAAATAAAGAAAGAAGTTGATTGATAAAGTTGAAATTGTCCCAGTTGAGTTCGTCATCTGGGTAAAGTGAGTTTCTTTGGTCTTCAAAATTAAGACCATTTTGATGTTGATTATTGTGTATTTGTTTTGGGGCGTTCAAACTCTGAGAAATGTATTTCGTGATAGGAATTGTATTATTTAAAATGTGAACATCTATTATATTGGCTTGGTGTTTGTGTTTGATGGAAGCCATTTGTGTTGTCTTGTTGGGTCATTTTATTTATTCTTATAATTCTTGATACCAAATTGTTACTGTTGTATAGTGGCACGAAGTGAAATCCATCAATCGAACTAACATCACTTGAAATACCAATGAATTGAGAATGTGGTTGTGTAAGAATATTCTGTTGCGTTGGGACAATTATTTGTTGGTTTATATCTTGTGTATCCTGGATAATACGAGTAAAAACACTGATTTTTCGTTGGGTTTCATCCATTCTCCCAACAATTTGGTCGAATGTTGGAATTGGACGGTAATCATCAGAAATTAATGGCGTCGTTCTTTTTCTGGATACTTCAATTACTTGATCAAGTGGGTCATAAGTATCATCATTTACACACTGAATTTGGTCTTCCTCAATTTCTTCATCTTGGACTTCTTCCGAATGTATTTGGTTAACTCGGCTTGCCGCCTCTGTGTCGAAACGTAACGCCCACTTTATTTCGGAATACCTTTCAACGCTGATGGGTCTGGTGAACATTGGCTTTGAAGCGAGTCCTTTCCACAAAGAAGAAAGTGGACGCTTTGTGTCTTGATAATTGGCTTGTGAAATTGATACCGAAAGGAATGCATCCAATTCCGTTTCTGTGATTTTTTTTGAAAACTTGTTTGCCTTTCTTGTTTTTGATAGCGACTTTCCCATAGTTATTCGATTGAAGGATAACAAAATCTTTCAACTCTTTAGTGAAAAATAAACTATATATTTCATAAGGCGTTGTTTCGTCGGTTATTCCATGGACTTCTGGATATCTATCCACTTTGAAGCTGAACTTTTGATCAGTTTTTTCCGTTTTAATTTGTTCCCAGACACATGTACCATCATTCGCAGTTACTGTATTCACTGTAGATGATACAGACATTGGTTTATTATTCGAGTTTTTTAGATAGTTTGTGCTATAAAAACAAAATTATCAACAATTATCAACAAAATGATAAAAAACTAAAATTTTAGCTTTGGGATAAATGAAATTCGAATTAGTCACATTTTGAAAACAAAGAAATATTTGTTTTTCCAAAGTCTTCGATTTTTTAATTGATATTTTTTTATTTTCCAGTTTCTTTTTTTAATGGCTCATAAAAACGAGCCACAGCTTTTTTGCCGATAAATTTTGTGTTTGTTTGGCCGGTTAAAGTCTGTTTTCTATTTAGCGATATTATAAAAATTTAACAAAGATAAAAACTAGACCGAAAAAATTAAACCATAATTTACTATATTTAATATCGCTAATTAAAACCAATGTTAAACAATTTTAAGCATTGCCTTTTTTTCGAATCACTTATTGTCGTCTTCAATTTGACCCAAATAATAATTTGACATGTCTGCTTTATCTAATATGACATTTTATTCATTTTGAATAATATAGTTGACTCGTTCATTTCTTAGTATTCACATTTCAAGACCAACCTATTCTTTGTTTTGGCTAAATAAATTTTTTTAGTTGTCAACCAATTTTATTTTTTGTTATTTTTTGCACACCGTTATAAAAAAAACAAAAAAAAATTGAAAAACCACGTTCTTTTTATTATAAATTATTATACAGTTACTATAAATAATAATAAAAACCCAATATTGTCAAATAGAAAAAAGACATACTTTAAATCGCAATTTTATTATTTCATTTTTTAATAATAATTATATTAATTTTTTATTTGTTTTTTTTGAAACATAAAAAATTATAATTTAAATAGTATTTTTACTAATTAATAAAGTCAACTATTTTAAAAAGGAGTAGTATCAAAATCTGGTCGGTTCGTCGCTCGAAACCTTTCCCTTCGGTCAGGTCAACCTCGCTGAGGGGGCTCCGCTTTGCTCCACCCCCTTTCACCAACCACATTTTGCCGTCCCTTCGGTCCGGCTACTAAAGTACTCCGGGTTCGCGTTTTTAACGTTCTCATCCTTCGTACTTTTTTTACCTCATATATATTAATAAATAATACTTACGCTTGAAAAAAAACAGGGAAACTATTGAAAAAATAGTACGGCACTTTGTGTCTCTTTATGAACTATTTTTGTACTTTTTATTTTTTTTATTTTATAAAAATGCAAACCAAAGTTGAAACCTTAAAAAAGACAATTATCGAGATTCCTTATGGAGTCAAATATTTATCTAAAACAGAAGGATTTAATTTTCCAAATGGATTTTTAAATAAAGTTTTACCTAATGTAGGAGGAACTCATTTTGCAATAGTTTCCAAATATCCTTCAATTATATGTTCTCCTAGAATCGGAATGTTGGAATCTAAAATGAAACAACATAAAGGTCTTCTTTTTGTTAAAGAATGTTCTAACGATAAAGAAACGATATGTGATTATTTATATTGTAATCCTAATCCTAAAATATTAGTAACATATGATTCTTTCCATAAATTAATTGAAAACATTCCAAACATTAACAGATTTAGAATAATTGTAGATGAATTCCAATTTATTCTATCTGATTCTTCTTTTAAATTAAACGCATTAACGAGATTCTTAAATGCATTATCTGGTTTATAACATGTTACTTACTTATCTGCCACTCCAATTCCTGATAAATATATCGAATTATTACCACAATTACCTTATTATGAATTTAAATGGATGAATAACGATCGAAAAACAATATATTTTGATGATTCTGGAAAAACGTCTGACAATTATGCGGCAAACACGAATGATTACATTATTAAATCTAAAAAATCAAATAATCCATTAGAATACATGATTAATTATTTGAAAACATGTAAATACGGTATTTATGAAAATAAAAATAGAATTAAAGCTAAAGAAATAGTAATATTTATCAATTCTATCAGTTCAATACTTGAGTTGTGTTATAAATCTGGATTAGGTGAAAATGATGTTAATATTTTAATTAGTAATAATATTGATAATATTAATAAGATTAATAATTTTAATAAGAAATATAACACTAATTATGAAATAGAATGTCTGAAAATAGATGAAATAATAGATGATACTGAACATTTGGATCAATTTGGAAAAATTAATAATACCAATTATAAATGCTTGTGCTAAAAATAATAAACAATTTACATTCTGTAAAAAGCTTATTCTGCTGGTTGTGATTTTTATAGTACTTGTGCGAAATCATTTGTTATTAATAATGTTAAATCCAATATCACGTTTAATATTTCAACTGAATTATTTCAAATTATTGGAAGACAACGTTTAGATTGTAATCCTTTTAAAAAATGAATTGATATTCATTTACACTACATCTTTAACAGAAAAGAAAGATAATTTAGATAATGATTTGATTAAAGCTCAGAAGTTTATTGAAAATTATAATAGATTAAATTTGGAAGTTAAAGAAGATTTTAATCAAGAAATTATGTCAAAGATTTCTCAAAATGTTTATCGAGAAGATTGTGATATATTTAAGAATTATATTTATTTAGATAATAATATATTTAAATTAAATAAATTATCAATTTGTTGTTATAAATTAAATAAAGAAATGTTAGAAAAAACATATAAATCTAAAACTGAAGTTGATAATAATATTAATAATATATTTGAAAATCATGAAGAAGATAAATACAAATTAATAAATATTTATGTAACATTTATAAATTATACTGAATTATACATTAATTTAATTAAAGATCCAATAAATACCAAATTTGATTTAGAAATTATTAATAACACATATCCATCTATAAAACAATATTATGAAGATTTAGGAGAAAATAAAATGAAAGCTTTAAATTATAAAGAGAGTAAAATGAAAAGGGAAGTATTGAACAATACTATAATTTCAAATAATGCCGAAGATTTAATTAAACAAAGAATTACTAAAGATTTTACTGTTAAAGAAGCTAAAGATATATTACAAGAAATATATTTAGAATTAAAAATAAATAAAACAGCTAAAACAACGGATATTGTCAAATTGTTACCTAATAATTATAAAATTACTAAGAAGAGAATAAATAAAATACCTACTGATATGTTAATAATTATGTCCAAATAATGACATATATGTCTTATTATGTTAAAAACGTGTATATTTGAATAAAAAAGTAGTTTGTACATACTTTTAACATGGTTATACATATAATATCCATACTTATCCCAATATAATGAACAATATAAATCCCAACATGTTATTTTTGGTATTTTTTTCTGTCAATAAAATGGACTTATTAAATAACATGAATAAATATTTTAACACGGCTAAAAAAAGATTGATAACAATCAGATGAGTAAAAATGCGAATAAAATGAGTAATTATGAAACTGACGAGAAACTCATGCCTAAGGCTGACGAGAGAATCACGATAAATGCTAATGATAAAAATAAGATGGATGAAGCAGAGTCGAAGGCTGAGCAAAGCGTCTACACATCTTTTAGATGTGGTGACAAATTAATAAAAAATCGGTTATATAACTAAAAGATATGACATGAATGAATCTGAAGATGTTAGAAGATGTAATAAAGAAATAAATCGATATATTGTTAAACATCCAGATGTAAAGAATATAAATACTAAATAATTAAATGCTAGCATTTATATTAAAGGATATGTATTTTGTAAAAATAAAGGCAATTTGGAAATTATTAAAACGCGAGTATGAATAGGAGAAAAACATTTTAACGAACAAATGAGTAAATAGAGTGATAAATTATCACAAATAGAAAATGAAACTAAAAATATTGATTTATCATCTATCAATGATGAACTTGTAAAATTGAAAACTTAAAATAAAGTATTATTAGAACAATATGATAAAATGGAAAATGTAATGAAAAGTTTTGTGATACCATTATTATATCATTATAGAATTAGTAATAAGATTAGTGATAATATCTTAGAAGAAATTACAAAACAATTTAATGCTTAATTTCATCGCGAGCTAAAGCTTAATTATTTTATTATTTTATTATTCTGCCATTGTTTTCACTGGTTCATCTGGATTTCCAAATATATTGGTACTGAATAATATTGTTTTAGTTTTCATGATTCGCTTTGGTTTGTTTGAAGAGAAACTCATGCCTAAAGCTGAAGAGTTATCTTCTTTATCCGTCTTTAATCTTGGAATAACTTCATAAGGTTCACACTTAACTTTATTTTTATATGCTTTCCACAATTTATCTTTTTCAGAAAAAGTTGGTTTTATACTTCAAAGACCAGTTGGTTTTAAGATAAATATTTCCTTGGATATTTCATTATAATAAAAATCTTCATCATGACCATAAATGTTAATAATATGTTTACATGTAGTTAGAATTTTATTTTTAAAACGAGATAGTAAATCATTTTCTACTTCAATCTTTAAATCTTTTTGTTCTTCATATACAACTTTGGTTTGCATTTTTATAAAATAAAAAAAATAAAAAGTACAAAAATAGTTCATAAAGAGACACAAAGTGCCGTACTATTTTTTCAATAGTTTCCCTGTTTTTTTTCAAGCGTAAGTATTATTTATTAATATAAACTTGGGCCATAAAGTCCGACACGTTATAACAGTATTTTTTTTCTTTTGTTTTTCGGGATATTAATATATTTTGTCGAAATTTATACCTGTTTTACTTATCATTATTTTCCCTTATTTCGATTTTTTGCGTCTTATTTTTTGATTTTTAATTTTCTACTTACACTACAATTTCCTTATTTCAAAATCATGAAATATTTTGGTTTATAAAACACGAAAAATTAATTTCATACCCAAATTTTATACAAAAATCGCAAATTTAATCAATATTATTACATTTAAAAAAATGAAAATAAAATTATTTTTTTTTCAATTCGTTGATTTTTACAATAACAACGAAAAACACGACTTAATTATAATTTTATTATTAAATGAAACTAAAAAGTGGATCAAAATTTTATATGGAAACACATGAAATTAATTAAAACACCACAAGTAACAAAAAATTTTTATTTTCGTTATGTTGAAAATATTAAAATATTAATTATAAAAATGTAAATATATAATAATTGATTAATTTTGTTTTTATAGATGAAATATAGGTGATTCTAAATATTAATTGGAATAAAAAATACTTTTTATTATAAAAAAAATTAACAATTATTACTTGTTTTTATTTGACTTTTATAATACTTAATCATTTCATTATTAATTTATTATAGAATTTGTTTAAAAATGATATAGAAAGACAAAGCAAATTACGTTAATGTTTCATGACAGAAATATATAACAATAATGACAGTTGTAAATGGAACACTTTTATCAATTATTGTGATTATAATAAAATGTATTATAATTATAGTTTTGTTAACAACAATTATAATCAAAAAATCATATTTTTGTTAAAGCTAAAAACTATTTTTACATATCAAAACAAAGTAGTTACTTTATTTATAATTTGTGAAAACAATGAATGTTTTAATGAACGTTTTTGTGGGATGAACTAAAAAAATAATTGAAGAAAAAACACATCAAAAATAAAATAAGAATTATAAATGCTCATAACATTTAGCTCATTTCCCGTTTTTCTTGACATAATTCATTAATTATTTCAATAAAATTTTTAAAAAATAGCAGAAAAACAAATCCGAAAGTCCGATACGTCGGACTTTGTGTCCGGAGTTTATATGAGGTAAAAAAAAGTACGAAGGATGAGAACGTTAAAAACGCGAACCCGGAGTACTTTAGTAGCCGGACCGAAGGGACGGCAAAATGTGGTTGGTGAAAGGGGGTGGAGCAAAGCGGAGCCCCCTCAGCGAGGTTGACCTGACCGAAGGGAAAGGTTTCGAGCGACGAACCGACCAGATTTTGATACTACTAAGGCATAAAAGTCGTTAGATATTTATTAACTACATTAATAAGATAGTTATTATTATTATTAAAAATTAAATCATATCACCATACTTTATTGTTCCAATTAATAAAACCATGTTAACAAGACTCAAACTCGACTGTTTTATAACGATTTAACTGTTGTAGATCCATCATCAAAGACTGTTTTCCCTTGCTCGGTAAACCCTTTTAGACTCAACAGTGTTCGATATCCACTCTTCATAAACACAGCGGAAAGTGCTGGGTGTCTGACTCCCTTATCTAAGAAGACGTTTTTATTGACAACCAAGTCATCACCTCGTCTTGACAAAAACGGGTGTTTTAAATATTTCACAACGTACTCAACACCATTCAGTTTGATAACTTCACCCTCTTTGATTCCCTTTTTAAAAGTGACAAGAAACACTTCTTCGGTGTTATTTGAAGATAAATTTGCGATCATCTTTTGACACCCACAATACACCTCTTCTATTGTCAAGTAAATTTCATGTGAGTGCATTTGTTGTGTTTCTTCATTGGTTTTCAAAGCATTTTGTTCTTTTAATTCCTTGTCTTTTATTATTTGTGTGAGTTCGTTGTTTTTATTAAACAAATCATCTCTTTCTTTTTTTAATCGACTAATTTCACTATTCGTTTCTTCTTTACTCTTTTCCAAGTCTTCAACTTTTTTAAATGTAACTCGAATGTTTCTTTCTAGTTCATTGACCTTATTTTCAATAATTTCTTTTTCCTTTAATATGGCATCCAATTGATGATTTGTGTCTTCTTTGCTTTTGGATACACTTGGAGTTGTTTCAACAACAGAAACATCCCGTTGCATTTGTTGATGCATTTCGACTGTTATTGTAATCAACCCGTTCAGTTTTTTTAAACGTATTATGTATTCATGAAGTTGTTCTTTTTTCAATTTTAAGTTATTTAATATGGCAGTTGGGAGAACGTTTTGTAATTTAAGCATTTCTTCAAAACGAGCTATTTCTTTAATTGCGTTTTTAGTGTTTTGTTGGGCGTTTATAACTTCTTCTAAAAATTTGTTTGCTTTAATGTGGCCTTCCATTCGAGTTTTTTAGTTTTTCTTTTTTTTTAATTTATTTTTAAAATTCGAATAAATTAATAAAAAATACTTAAAATTTTATAAATTATTTTATTCAATTATTTTTATGTTTTTAAATGGAACATCTTTTTGAAATTATAGAACTTTAAATAAATGATTAATTTAACCTTTCAAGTTTTTATTAAAATTTAAAAATCATTATATATAGATATTTAACATTATTCAGTAATCACAAGTTATTGATGTAATCGAGTTTTGATTATACATAATATAATAATTTACTATTATATATTAACTGGTGTGGCATTTGTTTGTGCATTTACATGTGTTATGGTTAAATGGATCCGAACCAAAGTAGGAATTTAGAAGTATGTGAAAGGAATGAATAATAAGATTGTTTTTGTGCGCCTTCTTGACGTTGTTTTGTAACTTGGTATCTACAAAGACGATCATTCGGTACTTTTAGGTTAAAAAACATTTCTGTGTTAACAATTTATCATTATTTTAGTCAGAATATTGTTCACAACAAAAAAAAACAAAGTAAATTTTGGGGTTATGAGTTAAATTGGGTATTACAATAATTCATTAAAAACATTTTAATTGAATAATTTTATGTTTTGTTTTAAGTATTATTAAACTGTATTAAAAATGTTTAAAAAATGTCTTGCTTATAATAAATATAAAGATCATGTCTATTTGAATAACGTTTTTTAATTGGGGTACAATATTTTAAAGACTTGCTGTTCTTTTTATAAATGGGTTTTTACTTTGAGAGTAAAAAAACGTTTTATTTTAATGTGCAACTTCAAATGTTTTCAAATATTTACTTCACATTTATTATATTAATGTATTATAATAATAATACCAATATTTATATAAAGTACTCTATTTTTTTACTACTCACCTTATATTTTTATTTTAGTTTATTTACATAATAAGATATCTTTTTTTAATAGTTTTAAATAAATAAACATGATTTATTTGTTTTATTTCTAATTAAATAGTTTTTTCTATTGTATATTATGACAAACCAGAACATTGTAATTTAACAACATACATAATAATTCAGGGTTTTAAACAAGTCATTCAATTTTTTAATTTTTATATAATAATAATATTAGTTTTTGGTAAATTCAAATAAATTTTAGAAATCTTTGTTTTAATTGTAAAAAAAATATTTTAATCTGTTTTCATTTGAAATATTTTTGATCTTTTACAAAGAATAACATTATAAATAGAATTTCACCAACTTATTATATTCAATGCTTCTTTTTTGTATTATATTGTTTATTACCGTATCCAAATCATTAAAACAGTGTTACACTATTGACACTGCATATGGTGGATGTATCAAATACTATGATTATGGTAATAGTACGGACTGTGATCCCAACTTAATAATTACTGAAGGAACAGAAGTCTGCAAAATGGGGTTTTACCAAAAGACAGTACTTAAAACTGTTATGATGAAGTCTGCAGTAAAAATAGGTAACATGGCTTTTGCTTATTTGACGTTAACTAATGCGACGTTTGGAGACTCATTAAAAGTGATAGAAGATTACGCTTTTTATGTCTCACATTTTACTTCATTTGACCTTGCAAATGTTGAGTATATCGGCAACAGTGCTTTTGAAGCTTCTTCGTTTCTTCAATACATAACAGGTGGCTATTCTCTCAAAAGTGTTGGTGACAATGCCTTTTATTCGACTCCGATAACTTCACTATGCAAAGGAAATGATGACATTAATTATTGTGAAAATTTAACTTACATTGGCGACCATGCTTTTGAGATGTCTTTTTTGCCAAATTTCAAATTGTCTTATTCCCCATCCTTACATGTCGGGATATCGGCCTTTGCTAATATCTTTCAACTGGAAATGTTCGACATGAGTGGGTATCATACTATTACTAAAGAGATGTTTGTCTACTGCAACAATCTTAAGCAAATTAAAAATTCTGAAAAGGTGACGAGTATTGAAAACCAAGCAATAGATAATACGGCTGTCACTGTACTCTCTGTTGGTCAATTGTCCTATGTTGGCTTTGCTTTATCGGCTATTGAAACGTTGTTTTACTATGGAACTTCAGAACCAATTTTGGGTAAGGATTATACAACACCAACAAACATGAAAGTGTATGTCACAGATAAATACAACACAGTCAACGACCAATTTACTGGACTGGCCACTACTGTTGTTAATTGTAATAATAATCAAAAAGTCGATTTAACTGACTTATCATGTAAATCATGCGAAGATGGGTTATCCACAATCGAAGGATTGAGCATGGAATGTACAGTGAATACTTCGACATGCAATGGGATGTACAAAGGTTGTGCCTTAAATGCTTGCACTGAATTTCAGTGCTTGAAATGTGAAAAAGGCAAGTATTTCGATTTTGATACAAAGAAGTGTATAGAGACGTGCGATACAGCAAATGGATTTCATCTTTTATTTGACCAAATAACTTGTGTGAAATGTCCTGAAAATTGTAATAAGTGCACCGAATCAAGTGAAGAAAATCCTTCCAGTAAATACACATGTATTGAGTGTAAAGGTGGATATACAAAAACAAGTAAAGGAATGTGCACAACATCAACACAATGTAATAGCACGTCAAATGAAGTTATCATAGAAAATGGCACATGCACATTATGCAATGAACTGATTGCAGGGTGTCAGACTTGTTCTGATAAAACGACATGCACGAAATGTAGTGGGAAATATCGTTATAATTCAGATAAAAAACTGGAGTGTTTAACAAGTTGCGTCAATTATTATGAAGTCGCTGGGACAAACATGTGTGTTGATGACTGCGATAATGTGACTCAGTACAAAGACAGTGAAAAGGCGATATGTTTTGATTATCCAAAAAGTTGTGTTATATATAATACATCCGATTTATTAAATGAACAAATAAGGTGCTCAAAATGTGCAAGCAAGTATTATTTAACTTATGACACCAAAGAGTGTGTTGATCAATGTTCAGTTGATTATGAACAAGTAGAACCCAATGGAAATGAAGATGGCAAATGTAATCAAATTGTGTGTGACGACACAAACTGTGAAAATTGTACATCTCAGAGTAAAAATATTTGCATGAAATGTAAAAGCCCTTATTATCTTTATTTGAACGAAGACCGAAGTACAAAATGTGAATCAACGTGCACTAAAGACACTCATTTTGAAAAGACAAATAATGATGTTTTGTACTGTAAAATGTGTTCTGATTTAACTGATGGTATTGAAAAGTGTATAAAATGCTCTATTAATGAAAATGAAAAGAAATGTAACACTTGTGAAACTGGATATTATGTGCAGCCAAATTCTCTTAATGAGTGTAAAACGACGTGTCCAACTGGATACAAAATTGGTGATAACGGCGATTGTGAGAAATGTGCAGATAATTGTATTTCATGTGATACAAATGGAAAGGGAAAGTGTGACAAGTGCGTTTCATCGTATTATTTACTTGAAAACACATTGACGTGTTCATCGACTTGTGATATCGAAAAGGGATATTTCAAGAATGAAACTGTTACTGATAACTTAAAATGTAACAAATGTGACGAATATTGCGATCAATGTGCTTCAAAAAGTGAATGCTTGCATTGCGAATATGGCGCATTTTTATTTGAAAATAAGTGTATTGGAACATGCCCAGTTGGGTATTTTGAAAATGTCAGACAGTGCTCGAAATGCAAAGATGGTAATACATATAAAACACCATGTTATTCGGATGATAAAGAGTGTAATAAATGTGCTACTCCATCACAAGACGCTTCATTACTATTAGAAATATCAATAGTATTTTTGTTGTTATTCTTCATATTCTAATTTATTTTCGATTCGATTTTAATGTTGTTAAATGCAAATTTAATTATTTTGTTTTTTAACTTTTCATGTTTTTATTAACTTTAAACTTCTTTAAACATCAAAACATTATATTATAAGTATGATAAAGTTAAATATATTTTGATTTTAACTTGGTAATGACATGTATAAGGAGTTTGAATCTTTTAACTAAAGTTGAAATGCGCTTTGAAACAGATAATTTGTTTTCTATTTATAAAATAAAATGTGTTGACAATAATTTAAAGTTTTGATGTAAATGTTTTTCTTTTTATCAAAGAAGTGTTTGTCATGTTTTTTGAATTATAAAAGGGTGAAAAATAAACATCTAAACATAAATTTAATGGAAAGTGTTCTTGACCAACTTATTGCTGAATGCAATGAAGCGAAAACAAAACTTAGTGAATACAACAAATATGAAACATCATTTGCTATAACAGAAGACAAGACCCAACCGTTAGAAAGTCGCCATAAAGCTGCTATGTCACTTTATGAAAAAGCAACAGAAAACATAGCCAAATGGGAATCTTCACAAAACACATTGAAAAACGTCAGAAAGATACTTGGTGAACTTACTGCACTTTTCGATGATAAGTTGAATTATAATTCAGACAAAACAACTGAGTACAACAAAATTGTGGAACATTTGAAAAGTATAGAACAGGAAATCACAAATGAAAGAATGAAAGAATTGGATAGCAAAATTATTCCACAACCAAATGCCAATACTCAAAATGAACAAGTTGATGCACTTCTATCACAATATACAAGTCCACTTGAACGTTCATTACTTGAGAAGTGGAGTGGTCTTAAATTCAGAAAGGTTTTGTTTGACAGCACCAAAGACGACTATGCAGTAAAGACTTCAATATTTGGTAAAAGAGTAAGTGATGTACCTTTTACTTGCTACCTCATTCAAAGTGAAAATAATTGTACCTTTGGTGGCGTTTCTTACAGAGGTATATTTAATGATCCATATCAAAGCTCCCAAATAATCGATATCAACGCATTTGCTTTCAAACTTGAAGGTGAAAAATCTGAAAGATATCTTGCCAGAGGAAATATGGTTGAATTTGCTATTCACATGACACGACCACAAGACGAAGGAGAATTATTCAGTCTCTTTTCAAATACAATACTTATTATGAAGAAAGGAAATCCCAGAGGAAAATGCACCTCAAAGATTCCAGGAATGCCATATGGTAAACTCTGTGACGGTGATAACTTCATTTTAAAGAAGTTTGCCGTCTTTCAATTGGATATTTAATAATATTCACTTTTGAATATTTTTGTTTTATAAAATTATCAAATAATAACAAAATTAATTTTATTGAATAAAAATCAAAATTAAATATATAACATGTTAAATACCACATGTATAGAGCACAACTAGCTTTACTTCACTTGTTGGCAATTAAAGAAACAGTTATTGTTATTATTTAAACAATATAAAAACAAATCGTTTTGACATTTATAATTGTAATAAACAAAAAACCACGTGTTAAATATTTGAGTCAACTTGAGTTTATTTATTGTTTTTTTATTTTCAAATATGATATTTTGTATAACAACACTCGTCGTTAAAATGAAAAAGATATGAGAGAGTGTATAATTATTCTTGTAAAAACAAATAAATAATTATTACTTGGTGTATCTCAAGTGTAATTTGACTGATTTTTATTAAAAATGAATTTAATATTGTTTTAATAACAAAAACAACTTTTCATTTATTTGGTTGATAAATCATACGAATTATTTGATTGTTATATTTATTAAAAACTCAAATGTTGACAATGATTTTTAATAACACAAATGTAAAAATCAATATCAATTATCATAACAATCAAACATTGACAAAACCCTTTGTTTATTCTTAACACCATAAATTGTTATACATTAAGTGTATAAGCCTTATCAAATCTGTTATAGTATTCCTTCCACAACTTGAATTGCAATGGGTTGACGTCGACTTTAATATCATTAGAAACGGCCTTGAAATTTTGATTTTCAAATTTCGTTCGGTGTCCCAAGACATAAGGCACAATAGAGAGCATATTAGTGATATTTCTAGGACTAGTATTTGGGTATTCCAAGTAATTAGCAAACTGGCAGTCATACAAACTGTCCAACAAAAAGATGAGTAAATCTCCTTTGAACTCAAACGCCGTTTCGTTTTGTTTTCTGAGTATTTCCACGCACTCGACCCATTGTTGGAACACTGGCGAAAACTCGTTATCGTCTCCTCCTATTTTCCCAGTTTCTTTCGCCTTCGCGTTGGGGTATATCGACTGCACAACACCCCCAACATCAATATCAAATTTCGCTCCCAACCCGCTTCTGAATTTAAAGCGATGCCCAAAGTTGATCCATTCCTTCTCAATGAGCACCAAAAGCCCTTCAATAGTCCTATAATAGGGGTCCAACACCATCATCGAAAGTGACGTCAATTGACTTGTTCTGTCCCATCCGTCCGAGCAGTGGACCAAGACGGAATCTCCTCGTTTGACCTTCTCGACTATCTGGACGCTCCCAATGAAGATGGCGTAGATAAATTGGTACCACTTCGAATTCTCAATGCAATTTTTGTACTCGTAACTCGTGTGCGGAACACTCAAAATAGCTCGCAGCAGTTTGTAGAACGCGTTCCTCACCTCGTGGATGTTCTCAATCGACAAATACGAAAAGTCCGCAAACGGGTAATACGTCGAACTTTCTATCCCACCCCCTTGCAACCGATTCGCTTGTGCATTCAGAGGCGGCCGCGCATCATAAATTGCTAATCGTTTACTTCCGGCCTTCGTCAAGTTCACTAACTGCCTCAGAAGATTTTCATCCTCTTCACACCGGACCCGTCCCAGCGTGCCGGGGAGCGGTTGGGCGGATCGCGAAATCGTTTGATTCTTCTCGCCCCTCCAACTAATCGCGGGTATTCGACCTTTAGAACGGAAGGTTAATACAGTGGAATACTGGATTCCGTCCGGTAAAACGACTGATTGGGGGTACGTTGGTGAAATTGTCCCATCGCGGTTATCAGCCATTTTAAAGCCATTTTGAGCCGTCAGTCCTAACCTTGAAAATTCTTTGGAATACGACATTGCTCGCCACTCTGACTCTCCTGAAGTTGTTCCAGAAGAACGAAACGCGTACGTTTCAGTATTGGAACGTGGAAAAAGAAGACGGCATTTTTCATCAAAGAAAATGCTTAAAACGCGTTGAACTTTGGAACTGTCAGACACTATAACGGACGTTTTTAAATTCTTGCACAGAAGGACAATAGCGTCGTGGGAATCGTCAATGGTGTATAGCTGCAGTACACAAACGGCGGCATGAGGGATTGATATTAACGTTTGGTTTTCTGGGCTTACTAGAATTGTTCTGTATTTTGTTATAATAAGCCCCTTTTCGTCGAATACAACAGGTTCGAAGGGGTCTAAGACGTCGAGAGATTTACAGAAGAAGGTCGAGGGCTTTGCGCCGGACGATTTTATGAAAACGACTTTCTTTGCGTCTGCGATTTGGTCGGTGTTTTCGACGGAAAAGACTTCTCCGGTTTTACTCACGATGAACATGAAAGTGTTTGTAGCTTGGAATTTCAAAGCGACTGCGTTGATTGAAGTTAATGCACTTGTTGCGATGATGAAAGACATGCGATTTGCATAGACCCAATTGTCGTCTTCTGTGGGTGCTTGTCTATAGTAATCAACTGTTCGAAGAGGGTTGTGCTTCTTTTCTAAGTAATCGCCAACGACTATTAAATGACACTCGGGCTTTTTGTTCACTTCTAATACGATGGACCCATCTTTTGCCCAACACGAAACCGTTTGTTCAAAGGAAAAGACTTTGTTGCCCTTTTTAATGACTAAATCGTAACTGGACGCCTCGGATAAGGGTATTGAAACTGTTCCTAGTAAAAAAGTTAAAACACTTTCTTTGTCCCAACTTGAGTCGACAATCGTCTCGAAGGGCGGGATGTTCTGGAATTCGGCGATACATAACACGTCGAAATTTGGTGTATCCCCCTTCATGGGTAAAGGTTTGTTCGTTTCAAATTTTAAGGACGTCTCCGCCATTGTGAAGTCACTTTTTAAGTTCCACACTAATACGTTTCGCCGAAGGAAGACCTGTTTGCGCCGACCTTCATTGAGATACAAAACATGACTTGTCTTGAGCCCAAGAGAATGTTCAATTGCTCTTAATAGGTCAGCCACTGTGGTGTAAGGACTCACAATGACTGACACGTATTTATCATTGAAATTAACAGAGACTTCTTTGCACTCACTAGTTATATGTACCACAGCCCCGCCACGTCCAAAAATTTCAATGGTATTACATTCAACCCCTTCCTCATACAATTCACAATTGCCGGAGGCATCAATCGAGTATATTTCATGCGAAATTCCTTCTAAAAGAAAATGAAAAGCATTCGTCTGTATCATCGAGTTCACCGTTTGAGTCGGAGGAACACTACAAATGATGGAAATGGAGACTTGTGGTGGGGGTAATTCTTTTGGTTTTGTGGGAAGAAGCAGTGGGTCGGAAAAACCAAGTGGGTCAAATCCTTTAATACGACTCACACTCATCTTTGGTTAATTTATAGTTCGGTTTTTCCTTTAAAATCGTATTGGAGTTCAAGTGTTTTTAATAAATAGTGAAAGAAGTATAATTTTAATCAATTTAATTAACAATTTTTGTATATAAAATCAAAGTTAATGTCAGAGTGTTGTTTTTTGTGTTATTACATCAATTTTTATTTTAATTTTTTATAAACGTTTTTTTGTGAAGTAAAAAATAATATTTATTAGTTGTTTTTGATAATTTCAAAAAAAGTGTTAAAAAACCCTTTAATTAAAGTCATAAAATTAACTATTTTTTATTATAAAATATTAATAATTGTCAAAACACATAAAAATTATGAAGTGTTTTATTATTATTATTAATTAATTATTAATTAATAAGAAATAAATTATTAATTAATTGTTTATAAAGGAAACTCCAATCCAATCAGAGGTTTCCAAAATCACAATGCTAATTACCCACCTCACCATTTTATAACCAAAATGTTCATTTTCTCTTATAAATTCGAACGTTATAATACCACATTTTCGGCAATAATTATTTTGGAAACCTCTGAATCCAATAACTTTTATTAACATCAATTGAAAATGAATAATAATTTCATAATTATTTTAAAACAAAACATACAACTGTAATTAATTGACACTTTTTAAAAAATATTAAAAGATCTCAGCGTCATAGTTTTAAAGTTTTGAGTATTTCATTAACTTTTATTCTACTTATGATAATATAATTAGAATATATTGTAAAAATCTGGTGCATTTGTGATCGATTTCATATTAACACCATATCAAAAAACTAGATTAATTATTTTTTTGTATTGAGACTTTACATATAACAATAAACATCATTAAATTTTGAATAAATTACATTAAAAATTTATAGATGTTGACACTCCATAAACCAAAATGTACTTATTCTTTTTCAAAAGTGGTGTTGATAAAAGAGTTGTCAACTTATTATCCATTTTAAATGTTATATTTCAAAAAGTTACAAATGAGTTTAAAACATGTTAAAAAAATAAATTAAAACCATTTCAAATAAAAGAAATGATTTCGAGACATACGATGACTAAAAATTTACTTAATTAAAACGTGCCAAGCAATCAACAATTGTAATAATAATGGTGCTCAAGGTTATTAAGTAAAAATAATTACAATACAACAATATAAATTTCTACAATATCTCTCTGTACTTATTTATTTAAACTGGAAGACAAATAACAGTTAAATAATCCCATTTTTGACAAATCTAATTTAGGAAGTGTATGTGTATTTTCAATCGTTTTTATTGTTAAAATCAATCTTTAAAATTATGGAGTGGAACATCAACTTGAAAACAATAAAACACATTAAAATAACCAATAAAATCAACACAATATAACAAGTAAAACTTATAATTTGATAAAGATGTCACAATCTGATGTTGCAATAAAATTTAAAGATATTGTTGATTCCAAAGAAAAATTGGATGAACTGTTTGCAACTAATATACAAAAATACAACGCTATTCATGATAAAATCGCCGATGACAACAATACAATCGACAACAGTTTACCCCTTGATAAACAGTATGAAGAGTATAACAAACTTCAAGAAATTACTTCTAAAACGCTTGAAAATCAAAACGAATTTGTCGACCAATGTATCGAATTATCGAACAAACTAAGAGACATCACAGCCAAAATGGATAGTCTTATTCTGTTGGTCAACAAACAAAAAACAGACATGTCTGAACACCACCAACATGTGATATCACAAATGGTCGAAATCGACAAAAAACTCTGCGAAAAAGAAAAGGAGCCGCTTTTGAAACAAATCGAAGAAATTGAAAAGAGACACATCGAAAAACAAGCGTGTTTAAAGCATACAAAAGAAGAAGAAGAAAAAGTTGCTTATCTGTTCACTTTTCCTTTTTCAACACTAAAAAATTTTGATTGGAAAAGTTATCAAAACGAATTGACAGAACAACAGATTTTTGCTGTTGCGTTTGCAAGTTACGTCCAAAACAAAAATTTTGACGCTCTCAAGAAAAGTTTTAATTGATAAATGCGTTATTCGTCGTGTTTTATGGTTATTTATTTGTATATAAAAGTAAATATTAAAAATAAAAAACTTACAACTATCCA
>NW_004440347.1:129753-132534 GCF_000330505.1 Entamoeba invadens IP1
GATAATGGTGCATTTCATGATAGTCGTTTCTTGCTCCTGGATCTCTTCTGTCGATATAATCTAATTGCATGATATCATTTTTTGCCCGTTATTTAAATATACATAATTATGTTAAAAAAATATCCTCATTGTGAAGAGGTTCTAAATAAAAATAGATTAAAATTTAGTTATATAATAGTATAAATATAGTTACATATTAAGTATTTTTAACAAATAATAACTTGCTTATTATGTGTATTTTTATTCCTAATATTCGGGAATATCCAATAATTTGTAAAAAAAGCAAAATATTTTCAAACAAAAGTTATATAAGTTATCAAAAATCCTATATATTTTAGAAAAAAACTATTGATTTTACTAAAAATGTTGTATAAATTAGAAAAATGCCATATAATTTATAACAAATATAATCACTTTCATCAAATGCTATATAATTTATAAAAAACACAGTCTATTTCATTAAAAGTAATATAATTCATTAAATACAATATAAACCATAAAAAATACTGTCGAAAATATAAAAACATAATCGATTTATTAAAAAATATTATCGATTTGAAACCAATGAGCACTGTATTATAATTAAATGATGTTAGTTCAACTAAACTGTTTTTCAAAACACTGTACTGAGATGCCCGCTTTTTTAGACAAATAATTTCTAAATACAGATAGCGGAAAAACCGGGGACCAGACTAATTTTAGCTATTGAATATTAAGCGGATTATATACAATAAAACGAACAAAGATATAAATAAATGTGTAATTTTCTTATTATTTGGTCTTAAAAATGGTTATTTTTCGGGATGAAAAAAATGAATGTGTTGTATAAAGTTAAATGAAAAACAGCTTAATGTAAGTTTTAATCGTAAGTTTATTATTATTAATTATTATTTAATTATAAAATATTATTCTTTTGTTCACCCTTGTTTAATTTCAACACAACTCAATTAAACCTACAATTCAATTTTTCAAAGAAGTCATTGTAGTCTTCTCTATTCACTAGGTTGATTACATGAGTCACTTTTTGTTTAGCATTAAAAGTGACTCACACAATAAATGAAAATAAAGTAAAGAATAAATAAATTGTTGGAATGTTAGGTATTCAACAAATGATTGATGATTATTAAACGTATTCAACAACAAGAGATAAATCAATACAAAGAACAAACTTTACTTTGGCTCGGCTGATAATTAACAAATGAGACAACTCTGAATGATTAATTAAGAGTTTCATATTTTATAATTTTTTTATTTTATTTAAAAAACGCTGTGTTTATTAATACTTGGTCCCTGGTTTTTGAAAAAAAAGCAACCAACATATCCTCCAAAACCCCGATTATTTGTTTATTTTTCTTTGACAAGAAAACTTTATACCAAAAATAAAACGGCTTAATTTAGATTATGAAACCCTCAATTTAATTTAAATTTTAAGACAATCAAATTCGAGATTCGTGGGTTCAACTCCCATCAGTTGCGTTTTATTTATATTATTTTAATAAAAATAAGAATTCACAAGATATATTTAAAAAATATTTACACAGATTATATACTAAAATCAAAATAACATAAAAATGATAAAATGATTAATTACTATTATCTAGTAATGAAATCATATATTATTTAATAGTTACTAAATTTTTACAAAAATTTAAATATACTAATAATATAGATGCAACAAAATAAATGTATTAATTAAATTTAGTTAATACATTAAAATATAAACTGTATTTCAAAACTCTGTACCGTTTCCAAAATTTATATAAACCCTTTGTCCCAATTTCCCATTATTTACTGTTTTTTATTTGTTTTATTTTTTATTTTCCTTTTTGTTAAAACAACAACGGTACACAGTTTTAAACCCTTAAAAATCAATACAGTTTCAATTATTGAACAAAAAATCGGGAAATCACCCAAATATTGGGTAAATCTTTCCCGATTTTCCAGGTTCGTTATTTGGTCAGTGATCCATTTTGTGACTAAACGTCAGTAAAATTCCATCTTTCAAATAAACATAAGATAAACGACAATATAACAATAAACAAACGATGTGAAGAAGGACATTATTGCATCAAATAATACAACACTTTTACTAACAATCAGTTTTTATTTATTTTAACAATCAAAAAATGTCATCGATAACATAACACTACAAACATTTAAAAGAACAAGGCCATTCATCGTAACAATCTAAAATGAAATAAACAGTTAAAAATAAAAAATAAAACTTTTCAATTGCAAAGTCTGAAAAGTTTTTATAAATGCTGGTTTTACTTGTTTATACTTTTCATTTTTATCTGAAACACAACTTGGTGATTATTTAAAAACTAACATTGAATTATAAAGTCGTTTTTTCATTTTTGGCAAAATTTGTGTTATGGTAATCAAAATTTAAATCCCAAGTTTGTTTTTTATATTTTTCAAGTAAATTTTTGGTGCAAGATTTATTTGTCAAGTAAAATTTAAAAAATTCGGGTTTGTTATTTTGTTTTTTTGAGTAAATATTTTGAACAAAAAATGAGGATTAAGAAAAGAAAAAATAATTTAGGAATAATAAGTTTAATAAATTGGGATGTCCCAATACAGAGTTTTGAAAAATAGTTTATTTCTATTTAATAATATATTTTTGTATTAATACATTTATATCTGAATATACATAACATCATAACACAATATAACTAACAATATCATGTTTATTACATTTTATATTTATTACGAATTTTTAGGTTCAATTTATACCATGTATTAAATGTATGAATATAACAATATCTAAATATATAGATA
>NW_004440347.1:132634-135537 GCF_000330505.1 Entamoeba invadens IP1
TAGATAATTTTCTAAATTTATTTATATATTAAATAAATGATAAATAGGTATGTTTTGTTATATGTGTATATTTTATGGATAATTTTTTTAATATACATTTTTGTACACGACAAATTTGATTATAAATTGAAATGCTGTATATTTTATTTCATTAATATTGCATTTACATGTATTAATATTATAGTATCATAATTAACAAGTCTGGTACATTATTAAATATTTAAATATTTAAATAATTTTTATTTTATATTACATTTTAATAAAAAAAATAATTTAAATTATACTATTATATATTAATAATTTTTTATTAAGAAATATAGTACATATAGTATAATATTAATTAAATGGTTTGAACCAGTTGAATTAGACAGTTACTCGCCATATTTTATTATCACGGCTAATTGGATGACGCACCAAATTAAGTAGCCAATGATGAAAACCGTGAACACCGTTGAAATAATGAAGAACAGATAAGAGACCAAAGCATTTAATCTTGCTTGAACATCCTTGGATTTTTTATATTTACAATAATCGACGAGCCATAAACAGCAAAGTAAAAATCCAATACAAATAAGATAGCAAACATCATCGAGTCGTTTTGATTTGCCAGATTCACTTTTTGTTCTGGTTGATTGGTGGCTAGAATATTTCAGATTGGGAAATGGGCTGTATCGGTTAAATTGGAACTTGTTGGTACTATGAGGACGTTTGAATTATTGGTTGGACGTATTGGACGTATTGTGGTTGTTGTTAATAAGTCATATCCGACTGTTTTAAAAAATATCTATGTACAGTATGGTCATTAAACCTTATGTGAAACCTTGAGGTTAATGCGATTTTTTAGTATAATTTTTAGTATTATTATGAAATATGAAAAACTATACAAAAATAAATCAAATCATAAGTTATTTTAGTTATTTCAATATACAGTGGCAATATTTAAGTACTTAATTTGGAATAAACCCACTTAAATGAGTAAAATTATGTTTTATTTTTGGAAATAACAAAAATATAAAAAAACTGAAATTGTGTTATAAGACAATAACATTTTAATAATAACAAATTATTTTTTATTAAAAAAATAAAAAAAACAAAAAAATAATTAATTAAAATTTATTTCATGACATTTGCAAAACTTGGGCTATATGTTGATTTGTTTTGATGAAGACTTTATGATTTTTAAGTCCTTTTCAAGTTTAAACACTGTTTTTCAACGCTTTAAATGGAAAACTTGTCGAATCCAGAATCCATTTGGTATTTGATTAAAAAGTGTACGATTTTTACATTTTTGTGTAAAAACCACATTTTACGATTTACACAAAATGTAATTTATTTTTTGATCCAAATGTTTCTTTAAAACAGTTTTCAACAAAAGCTCAAAAGTTTAATTTAAAAATACCGACTTTGAAGTTTATAAATTAAAAAATAATAAATTCAATCTCAATCCAAAAAACTCAATTCTACGTATTATCCCGTTTTTTTCACTAATTGTTCCTTAAATGTTATTTATTTGTTATTGTTTGAATTCTCGTCTATTTCAATTCATTTGTTTATGTTTTTTATCTTTCTATCATCTTCTTTTGAATTTTAACAACAACTGTTATGAAATATTTTTTTAATGTTATTTGTTCAAAAACAATCATTGAAATAATGTGCATAAAAACCACAAATTCAATCGGACTTTTATTTTCAAGCTTGTCTATTGTGCTCTTACTTGTTCTTTTTTCACTTTTTGAACCTTTTTGAGCTTCTTTTTGTCAAAAGAAAATACTTTTCAAAACGAATTTTGTAAAAATAAAGCTATATTTTAAGTTTATTTTAATTAAAATAAAAAACAATTTCAATTATTTTTTTTCTTTTCAAGCAAATTTGATTTTTTTCTCGAAAAACAAAAAAGACCCAATCAAACCCATTTTCCTATTTATAAACGGTGGTACTTAAGTTTTTTCTTTTTTGGCTTAAAGTTCAACCACTGTTTCACAAAATTTACTCACTTAATTGGGTTTATACCACCACTGTATATATTAATTAAACAATCATTTTTATATAGAAATAACACCAACATCAATTTAGGCAATCCAGAACAAAGTGTGTACTGATCAATGTGAACATTATTAAGATTTTTTATCTTAAACCCGATTTGTGGCCATTTGTCTTTTTAATTGTTTAAACAATCAGGAAATGAATAAAAAATCCTGACCGTTATGTGAAATAAATTTTAAACTATTTTCAATTGAAAAACGAGTAAAAAGACACTTAACAAATATTTTCTTTGTGTCTGCAACCATTTTGTCGATCTATTCCTATTCTATTTTGTGATCTAATCACAAACGACAAGAGAGTCTTCCCTTGTCGTTTGTGATTATGATCTTGTTCTTTTTTCCTGCTGTCTTGTCCTCAGCTGAAACATTCAAAATCCCAATTGCATCGATGTCAAATGTGACTTCTACTTGTGGAACTACACGTGGTGCGGATGGGAGGCCACTCAATTCAAACTTGCCAAGCAAATTGCAGTGTGGTGCCATAGACGCATCACCCTCAAATACTGGGACGAGCACGTCTGGCTTATTGTTTGCGTATGTCGAGAAGATCTACGACTTCTTTGCTGGATTTGTTGAGTTTCGTGGATCAGTGTTGTCATCACACCACCAGCTGTCTCTGTCCCACGTGTTATAGACAAAACATCAAGCAACTCATCTTTTGTTGCTTTTCCACTATTTACTTAACTCGATTTTTGTATAGAGAGTGTGATTATTTAGTTTATGTTAGTTCAACTCCATGTGTTGATTTTCATTTTGTTAAATTGTCTTCTTATATTTTCCAAAACAATCTTTTTTATTTTTGTAATCACATAAGGCTTACAGTTCAATTTCTTTGTTTTTTTGTATATGACCTTGTTTTTT
>NW_004440347.1:135637-159687 GCF_000330505.1 Entamoeba invadens IP1
CACCACCAACCAAATGCATCAAATGCACTACACCAACCGATTACATCAATCTTGATGAGACTTGTTCAAAAATTTGCAAAACTGGTAAAGCAAATATAGCTACAATGACTTGTGAAGAATGCACTATTGATGGCTGTGGAACTTGTGAAACAATTGGAAAAGGTGAACAATGCACTAAATGTGATACCAAATACATTGCTGCCGACAAACATTCATGTGTTGATAAATGCACCTCTGGTAAACCAGTTGATACCCCAATCAAAAAGTGTGACAAGTGTGCCACTGAGAATTGTGATGTTTGTGATAAAGACGACAAGTGTACTAAATGCAATACCAAATTCAATCTTGTGGCTGACACTTTGAAGTGCGTTAATAAATGTTCAGAAGGATATATGACAGATGAAACCACAAATAAATGCATTAAATGTACCGTTGAAGGGTGTGCAACTTGTGAAAAGGTAGATGAATGCACTGCATGTATGGCAGAATACAAGTTGGAGGGAGGAAAATGCAATGGAACAAATGCTGTTTTTGCGATTATGGCTATAGTCGTTATGGCTATCTTATTCTAAAATTCTAAACTAAGAATTTTAATCAATTTTGTTTGTTTAAAAATAATAAAAAAAATAAAAAAATATTCAACAATAAAACTTATACAGTAAAAGGTGTTTATTTGTGGGTTTATCATGGAATTGTGAAGTAAATTCTATTCACCATTTTTTCCATAAAAAAACAGTGTTATAGAAAATATTGTAGTTTTTTTAATTATAATAAAACTATATTATTTATCTAAGTGGACTTAAATTCAAGGTTCGAGAGCAAAATAATTATTTGTGGGTTTTGAATTTGATTGGTCCATTGACCCACAAATAGACGTAACCCACAAATATAAAAACCCACAAAAAGACACTTTTTACTGTATTAAAATTTGTTGATATTGATATAAAACTGTTCAAACACGACACCATTAAAATAAATTAAATAACAATTATTCGAAATGTGCAAAATATAAACGATTCTGAAAAATGATAATGACATACAAATTTTGTTTGATATTTTGAATGTTATAATTATGAAATTCATTAAAAATCTCTTTAATATTTTAAATTTTATTATCTTAATTAAATTTTTTTAATTAAATTAATTACAATAATCAATGTTATCAAACTACCATTTTAGACATAAACATCAATAAATTATATATCCTTTTTATATTAATCAGTTTTTGACGAAATATGATATTAATAATATATACAACATTTAAAATAAATGAAAGTGGTTAAAAACGGCAAATGTATATTGTTAACTCTTCGAGTATCTGTTTATGTAACAATTTAAAACTTTATTCTGAAAACCCAGTAAAAATTTATAAACTGTTTTCATTTAATCGATAGCGCCCATTTTGGATTACCTATTTTTATCTTTAAACATTGGGAAAACATCCTAATTTATTTATATTTCGTTATCATTTTATTTTTATTAATTATGACCACCAAATTTTAAAGACTATTAACTGTCAAATAGACAAAAAACAACTAAAATATTAAATTAATTTAAACAATTTTCGTATTTGTTAAATAGTTTAAAATTGCTCAAGTGGCCGATTGGACCTCCTTTTTCCATTTTACATATTTTAAATCTGCTTATCAATGAGTCCATCAACTTATTTATCATTAAAATTGGCAACTGTTTCCATTCTTTTTTGAGTGCTCTAAACAAAAGACTTTTTGTTCTAAATAACTTTTTTCTTGCGAATTCTTGTTTCAAGAATTGCCCATAGATGTTCAATTGGTGACAAATCGGGGCTAGAAGATGGCCATTCTACTGGGTTTGTTTTCATTTCTTTTAACCATCTCATTGTTTCAAGTGCTTTATGTGGTGGTGCACCATTCTGTTGAAAAAACAATTTGCTTCTGTGTTTTGTCATGTCTTTAATGACTCCATTATTTTTTAACATGGAACGGTAATCTGTGGCTTTCATTCTGTCTTTGCAAACTATTAATTTTGATTTATAATCTTGACCAATCGCACCCCAAACCATTAAACTTGAATTATATTTTTGTATTTGTTGTGTTGTTTTTTAAACGTGTTTATGTTGATTCTTATTTTCCATTTTGTTGTTGTTTTGTTTAAAAGACTTTTAATTTTTGTTGATAGCATCCAACAATATTTTTTATCTGGAAACAAACAAAATCTTGACTCATCTGACACGATAACAGATTCCCATTTTTTGATGTTTTTTTTGAGCGACTTTTTGCAAAAATTGTACCTGTTTATAATTTGTTTTTCTGTTAATATTTGTGTCGACTTTTGTTTACTATACTTAAATTTTTGTTCTTTCCGTATGTTATAAATTGTCGACTTTGAAACGTTTGCGGCTTGTGCCAATTCATGACAAGTTGAAAATGGGTTTGAAGTGGTTTGTTTTTAACCATTTGACATACCAACTCTGTTCTCTTATTTGGTCTCCCTCTTTTGTTTAAAGGAATTACAATTTCTCCTGACAACACCTTTTCAATTTTTGATATTCGGTTCGGTGAAACGTTGTAAAAACTTTGGATTGAAGAATATGAATCACCATTTTGAAGTGATTTTATTATTAATTTATCAATCGCTACCATTGATATTTAAAGTTGTGTTTCTTTTTTTATTTGAAAATATCATAAAAATGTCTGTTTAATAGTCTCTTTCATTGATGTCTTTTATTATTCTTTTATAATTAATATTTTAAATTTGTTTATAATAATAACAAAAATAATGATTTAGAAGTGAATTTGGTTTATTTTAGTAAAATAAAACAATTTTCAAAAGTGTTTATTTATTTTTGGTTGTGATTCTTTTATCTTTTTTTGTGTATTTTTATTGTTGTTTTGTACTGTGATTAAAAAAAAATAAACAAATGTTGTTTTTGATACATCTTTGGGCAAAAATTTACTCTAAATCTAAATTTTAATTTTTCTTTGTAAAAAAGAGACAATAAGACAAGAAAAAACAGGTGAAAAAAAAATACAAATTCGATTTTTTGTGAATAAAAACGAGACCAGTAAAAGACCAAAATTAAAAAATTCCCAAATAAAAGGATGGTTAATTTGTATGAACATTCCCGAAATATTACTTAAATTTTATTTTTTTCGCTATCGTTTTTTAAAATACAGTTTAAAAAACCCAAAACTGCATTTTAAGCTCAATTTTCGAGCAAAATATTATTTTTTCATAATGATAAATTTTCTTTAATAAAAAACTCTAAAATCATCATTTTATATTACCTAATTTTTAATTTTTATTTCGGGGTATATAAAATAAGTAAATAATAGTTTTAGCTCTAAAAAAATAAACTAACAGACATACTAGAATCATTAATAAAGAAGTGGAAAAAACCTCTTCAGGAAAAAAAACCGCTTTTGATAATTTAATAGTAAAATGATAATATGATTATAGTTTTTTGTATAGTTTATTTTTTTCCTTTTCCTCGATTTGATTCAAAAATCAAGGTTTACAAGAATAGCTATTACTTTTTCAAGATGCCGATGTTTGTTATTGAAATTTGTGAATTATTTTTTATGTAAAGTGAAGTCTGGATTTGCCGAATGATAAAAGGAGGAGCAAGAAAGATTGACTTCGAAACTGTTCTTTGAGGTCAAAATAACCAAAAAACATCTTAAAATTTATCAAATAAAATGAACTTTTTATTAAATATTTTTTCAATTTTTTGCAGAAATAAAAAACTCAAAAACACTAACCCGCAAGTGTACCTTTTTTTCACACCCCCTTTCACTCCTTAATATTTTTTTTCAATTTTTTAATCATCCATTAAACAAATACTCAACAGTCAAATCTATTACCTCTCGAGCAACATAGTAAATAAATAACCCAGCACATGTTTTTGATACACCACTCTTCAATGTCTCTCAGCAAAGACAAACTGCACCTTTATTTCACACCCCTCTTGTTGGATTCCTCATTCGCTCAGAAATGCATTTCACTGCCAAACTGAAAAAAACGCACTTTGGACATACTCACTAACTGAACGTGAGTGCATCCATTCCCAGCGGTTTTTCAAGTGCCTGTCAAGCAAGCGATAAATGACTCGTTATTTCGTTGTACTTGCTTTTTTGAAACTTTTTATAAAATAAACGAAGCAATTTATTGATATTGGTCAATAAAAACAATGTAATACGGATAATTTTGTGTAAATTATCAGAAGCAGTAAAAGGGCGCTGCACATGTCTGTTATAATTTCTCGTGTTATTTAGCTTTTTTCCACCAAAACCTCAGTTATTTGAGGCAAATTGAAACTTTGGTTATAACTGTGTGGAATTTTATCAGGAAATGGTAATAAAGCGGTTTTTCCCGCCGTGCAGAAAAATGTTAAAAAAGACTGGGAGGATACTGTGGACGATCCAAAAGTGCGGCAATCATTTCTGCATGGTGAATAAATTCAAGTTTATTGTGTGTTCTCTTATGTTATTCAATACATTTGGTTAAAAAATATTTGTATGCCGAGAAAAAACACACTATTTTTTCACAATTTAAAAAGGCAATATTTGGTTATTGGATAAGTTTTTATAATAAAACAATAAGAATTTGGTTACGAAAAGACAAAAACAGATCTAAAGCGGTTTTTCGCCACCGTATTATTTTTTATTTTAAAACTCGGCAAAATGCCAAAAAACGTTATTTTTCTATACAATAAAACAAGTAAATGGTGGTGAAGAGGTTTTCCCGCCAGCAAAAATGCTTGCCCAAAAGTGCATTTCAATAAAAATTGTTGAAAACATCATGGAGACAATGACTGTTATCAGCTCAATACGTTATTAAGAAGACCTGGTGCCAAAGTGAAAGTTGATGTGTTATTTATTTTAGAGGGGTTCTTATACCTTTATCCACTAATTATAAAATAATGATATTCAACAACTTTCTTACTATTTGATGGACTATCTTGTTCATTTTATTACAGTAAATATATGTAACATTTTGGGATTTTCGCACATACTTTTATAAAGAAGAATAAAATAACTATAAACATTAATAAATTTATTATCATTTATACCATAACTTGTTTCAAAAATTGATCAAATGGTGGGTCTGAAAAGTAATGAAAACTACTCAACACTTGAAAGTTCAAAAGAAATACACAACGATAACCACGGCTTCGATATATTGTGTCAAATGAATCAATTCATGATCATTCTATGGGTGTCATGCAATTTAAGTTGACAATAAGAAAAATATAAGTCATCGTTTTTAACTATTTTATAATAGTAAATAAACTATTTTTTAACCAGTTTTTCAAAAAATATGATTTTAGTAACACAAATGGTTAAATTATAATAATTAATAGTTTTTAAATATAATAATTTATAAATCTAAATTTATTTATCGCAACATCAATTATTTAAATTGATTAAAAATATTATTAACAAACAACAAATTTATTAATTAATAACAAAGTTATTTTTCATTTGATAATATACAAGTAAATTATAAAAACAATTCTTTAACTTTACTAACAATAAAAATTAAAAAAAAGTCTTTTATCACAACAAAACAAAGTAACTATAAAATTTTTAGATTAAAAAAACACTTGTTAAATTTTGAAATAAAAATAATAATTAATCAATAAAATTTAACAATTATATAAAAAACAATATCAATAGCCTATTTAATAAACTCTTTTATAACCCTTTTTAAACAATGTCCCAACCTTCTTTCAAGCCCCCTCAATTAAAGAAAGAATATAAAAAAGGTTCCGAAAAACATGAAAGTTTGAAAATGATTGGTCCGAAAATTCCTGTTAGTCAAAGGGCTGAACAATACCTAATTAATTGCCCTATTATTTTCAAAGCTTTCCAAGACCTTGAGATAAAAATAAAAAAAATCTTTTCCCACTTTTAGAGAGCAAGTGCGGTTTTCATTAAACGATCTTTCTAATGTACCAATTAATGAGTTTAAAGGAACTAAAAAATCAATTAGAGTAGCACTTGAGTATTTTTTCGGGACTTTTAAGGAATCGGGTGTAAATTCCCAAATTTAAAAAATACGAAAAGAAGACAAAAATGGAAAAATTTCTGAAAGGGAAGAAAACGACTTCTTTCGGACGAAGAAGTTCTAAAAATAGCAGAAGAAATGAAGGAAACCAAAAAAGCAAAACCAGAAGAAATTGGACTTTTCATGTTTGAAAATTTCGGCAAAACAATGGGAACAAGGCAATTAAATAAAGTCCTTAAATTAATCCCAGGAATTGAAACAAAAAAGGCCCAAGTTATGGAAACAAAACGAGCAGAGGTATCACAAACTGCCATCCTGCAGTATTACTCAGAATTAAAAAGAAAATTGGATGGATGCGGATTTGAGCTAGTTTTTAACTTGGATGAAGTTGGATTCGATGAATGGGTTGATTCAAGAACCCGAGTTGTCTAATTGTCAGTCGAATCAGGGGGAACAAGTTTTTAACGAAGTCGACAGAGATTGTTCTAGAACGAGTCTTTTGTGTTGTGGTTGTCTAGATGGGACAAAAATGATACCCCTTGTTGTTACCAAAAGACTCACCATCGAAGACAAGCTAATTGTGGAACTCAAGAGTCGTGCTATTATTAGATACCAAAAATCGGGTGTTCTAAATACGCAATTGTACACATTGTGGCTCAAACAAGTGTTTTTCCCGAATATTAAGGAAAAAAGAAACCGAATGGGTGTGAGAGTTGATACGAAGGCATATCTAATTATTGACGGCTTTTCGGGGCATTTCAGTGATGAAATTGAAGCATTATTTCGGGAAAATTGTGTTGAAATTATAAAGGAAGTCCCCACAGTTCCCATTTATGTCAGCCTATGGATCTGGGAATTTTCGGGAAACAAAAAACTTTCCTTGCGGACAAAAACAATTTGATCTTACACAAAATTTCATTATATGAAAAAGAAAATGAAAAGTGTGACTAAAAGGTCCAAAGAAACGGGAAAATTCTCAAAATGAACTCACCCGAGTTCAAAAATGCATTGAAAAAAATTGCAAAGCTCTCGGAGGAAGACAAAATTAAGCAGCTTGTTTACTCATGGGAAGTAGTGTCTGATGTCGACACGATGACCGGTGCCTTCAAACAGGCTGGTATAATATACGTGGTTCAACACCCATCAAAAGAAGAGTTGGAAAACATGAGACGTGTTAACCCCAACTTCAACACTGTAGACCTTCTTAAAAGGGTTGCAAAAATTGACATGTCTTATGCCAGAGAGGTTTGCTCTTTTCTTGGTAAGGATCTAAAAAGAAAAGAAACCCAAACTGTTAGAGTCTCCATTGAAATTTTTACTGATAGAGAACACAGGCTCGGTGTTGAAAAACTTATGAAAATCAAAAAGGATGAAAAGAACAAAATTTCAAATGAAAAGAAACCTCGAAAAAAAATAACTTGGTTTTATTTTTTTTTTAATTAAATTTTCCATTTAATATTAACAAGTTTTATCGCAATAAAAATCTGTAAAATATAAATTTTTAATATTCTAATAATCAAAAAACGGAGAAGAGTATAAAAGAGAACTTTTAAAGTGTAAATTACAAAATATAACATTTAATGCGAAGTTAAACAGTTTTTGTTTGTTTATTAGACAGCAACACAATGAAGAAAATGATATTAAAGTGATAAATTTAAAGTGACGACAAGGAAGAAGCCGATAACGAAGATAACAACATTCATTCTTGTTTTATTTATTGATTAAAATTATCAAACTTAATGTTTATTTTTTTATTTGAAAACGAATGTATTTTTGGTTAAATGTTTTTATTATGTTGGTAATATCCCGTTTACTTACAAATAAATTCTGTAATAACTCAACTATTAACCGTAATATAAATAGACTTTAACTGCCTTCTTCTAAACACTTCGAAAAAATGCTCAGGCAAAATGAAAATGATGTTTTTTTTCTTTTTGTTTAAATAAAAAAATAAAATCAAATAACATTTAGAAAACATTATACCATTATTCACCAAAAATTATCACAAGTGGGTTTTTTCTTGAAGCGGTTTTTTCCACCCCTTTATTACCGCTAGTTGTTCATTTTAGAAAAAAAAACAAAAAAGGCATGATTATCAAATTCACTTTCTTGATTACTAAATAAAACAATTGATACTTAATTAATTGAAAGATATTTTTGTATAATATATTTTATTAACTAATAGAATCATATATAAACTGTTTTTCAAAAGTCTGTACTGAGGTATCCCGATTTTTTGCATTTATTTTGTTTATTATTTTTGGGAATCGTTTTTTTGTAATAAATTCGCTTATTTTTTCCAAGTAAAAAAGTGAAAAACAGTCTTCAAAAAATATTTTTTTACTTGAAGAATTTTTAAGCATAAAAAAAATCCATATAAAATTTGAAGTAACTGGATTTTTGTTTTTGAAATACACGTGAATTATCCCAAAAGTGCATTTTAGTACAAAGGCAAATAAACTTAATTTCAATCTTTTTCATTATCAAACATTTTAATAATTAATGAAATATTCACAAAACAGAAGTTTAGTTCGAAGATTATTATGCTTAGTAGTGTTGTCACAAAAACAATAAAAATAACAAAATGATTTGATAATTTATCTTCGTTGTTTTTTATAAAGTCGACATTCTTTTTGAGCATTTCAGTGAAAACATCTTTTTTAAAATATCCAATAACAAAACAATAATGTTATTTTGTATTATTTTTCTAGTGTTGTTCTTTGACAATTTGACTTATGTCAGTCAAAATTATCAAACATTTGCTGTAATTTATTTTTTGGTGTTTTTGGAACTCTTTATTTCATTATTTTTTATTCGGAGAAGATAACCACAGTTTGTTTTTAATTAAAAATGAAAAATTAACGAGAGTAATATTCAGTTAAAACTCGACACAAACAACACCATCCGAATTCACTTAAACGTTAATTGTTGTGTTTTTATGCCAACAATGCTGTGTATATGTTGTGAAGTATCGAGTTATGGTCAAATCAAATAACGGGATCGGGGTTTTTGGAAAAAGATGGCTAATATTCCGATATTTTCCCGAATTTGTACGAAAATAATTGAACGGTATTGGTATTTTTTTCAAAATAAAGTCAGTACTTTCGATTTTTTGTTTTTTGTTTTTTTAGGAAAAAACGAAAATAAAAAACGGGACTTTAGGAAGTTCTAAAAATATGACAGTACCGACTTTTGAAAAACAGTTTAGTTTTTATTAATTATAACATATATAATTAGATAATACAAAATAAAAATAATAATATATTTCAAATTAAAAATAAAAAATATAATATAAAAATATTATATAATTTAATAAATAATTTATCAAATTATTAAAAAATAAAAGACATTTAACAATTTAAGATATATAAATAGAATAATTATTAACACTATACTGAAAATCAAAAGCTAAACAAAAACAATTTAATAGTCAAATATTAACTTGTTGTCTTTTTTTACATTTTTATCTATTAAAAACAATTATTATGTTGTGTAAATATTTTTAATTATGTTGTAACATTAAGAAGTCTTTAATTTACATACTAATAATTAAACCTTTATTTGCGTTTATTATAAAGTTTTTTGTTATAAACGCCTTTTCAATGAAAATATTTGTTGTTTGTACTAAACGAGTAAGAGTAATAGTGGGTTTATTAAATCATATTCTTGTGATTGATGTGTAAATATCATTATTTTAAACAACCAGTCAAATAAAATGATGTTGATTGAAACAAATTATAATGATTATCATACTTGATGACATAATGTTTGTAATTTTTTTATTTTTTGTGTTAATTATCATGTATGTTTTACTTGCTGCA
The DNA here is from genome assembly GCF_000330505.1 of Entamoeba invadens IP1. NCBI lineage: Eukaryota > Evosea > Mastigamoebida > Endamoebidae > Entamoeba > Entamoeba invadens. The sequence goes on from NW_004440347.1 coordinate 145,447, forward strand.
AACTTTATAATCAAAATATGACATTAGTGTTATTAAAAAAAGCGACGATATATATATATATGTTATAACAATAAAATCACAACAACATTATCTGTTTTTATTAAAAATTGTGTTGTTCGATGAAAAGTATTGCAAAGCAACAATTGTAATAATAACCAAATTAATTTTAAGATGCTTTGAATGTCGAAATGTGTGGATATATATATCAAGTTTGGAATCAAATATTAAATAATACCTCCTTATTTGTCAACAAGATTTAGATTGTCTACTTTAGTTAAAACTTTTAATATTTTGATATTATTAAATTGATATCAATTACTAATCATTACCATTTTCTACACAAATAAATGACCAATGCAACATAATGTTACAAATGAATTAATCACTAAATCAATAGACGATCAATTGTTCAATGTGGTTTTATTGTGTTTATTGTTATGTTTTTTATGTTATATCAATCAATCTCTCGAGATTTAAAAACGCTATGTAAGTTGATGTTATTCAATTGTATTGAAAAAATACAAATATTATTTACATTTAGAATAAAAGACAATCGGATTGTTATAATGTATTAGAAAAGTGATTATGTTGTTTTTATATTTAAATGCACTGTAGTTTATTTGTTTGATTTATTACAATAAATATTTATTGAATAATTATTATTCTTTGTGTCAAATAAAATAGTTTTAAATAGAACATTATTATTCAAATATATATTTATATTAATTTTTAATTTAAATGTTATTATAATGAATAAAAAATATTATTATTTTTTGGAAATTATTTTTTGATTTAATAAATAATTAAGTTTACTATATAAAACAATAAATTTACAGGCAGTGAAGTGAAGGTATAAATTTTCAATTGAATACTGAAAAGGGTATTTTGAGAATAATTCTATAATTTTACGTCGTTTTTTACTGTATTTTCGGGTTTTATTTTTTAGTTAATAAAACAAAAAATTAGACTTATTTTTAAATTTTTTTAAATTTATTTTTTATTATGATCTATTAAACAATAATAAAAAAGCATCATTTTATTATTTAATTATTAATCAATGATATAGTTTAAATCTATTATTGACCGGTTTAAACTTGAAAAACCAAATAGTAATGAAACTAGAACACAATCAGTCAAAAATAAAGGTAATAAGTAATGATGATTTCCCACATTTATTCATGAGCGTCGAATTAACAAAATCACAAGATTATGAATAAAAAATGTAACATTGATGAGTATTTGAATTATGAACAACAAAAACACATAACAGAAACCATTATTTCAACGATGAAAATAGATGATAATGAATTATCAAAAAATTAATAAGCTGTTTAAACGATGATGAATTATTTAAAATGAAAAATAACCAAATTGAAGTGTTAACAATGGTAAATAAAACACAAATGATTATTTTTTATGAAATGATAGAATGGTCAGCATTTCATTATTTACAAAATGAGCACTTTACAATAATTCATACGTTCGTTTGCAAGTTTGTTTCAAGTAACGACTTTTTAATTAATTCTTGTTCGAGACAACAACAGGTGTGGTTTATAACAACAGAATGCAAAAAATGGAATAACACAAACAAAAATTAATTGGGACTATTTTTGATTTGAAAAGCTTGAGTACTCTTTATCGAGTATTGGTGTGTGTTGATTGTCGCAGCTCAAAGATGTTGGAATAAACAAAAAATTGAATACAAAAAGCGTCGGTGGACAAAATTTAATTTCAAAACAACAAGAAAATCAACTTAAAGAAATGATAATCAATCGATTGGAGTTTGGTAAGGCATTAACCGCAACATTTATAAAAACATATATTGAAAAGTTTTTTGGTATAACTAATACAAAACAAGGAATATACAACAAAATGAATCATTTGGGATTGAAACTGGTCAAAGCTGTTGTTGTGGAAAAGAGTAGATTAGGAGTTACACCCTAAACGATTGTTGATTATTTTCAACGTGTCGATTCAACAATTCGAGGAATACCAGCAAACTTTTTTTTAACATGGATGAGTGTGGACACCAGGAATTTATTGATACACGAAATTTTAAGGTGTTTATTACACTTAATGTCGAGTTGGATAAAGTTCGCTGTGCAGCCGACAAGTCAATCAAGAAAATCACCCATATTGCTTGTATTAATGCAAGAGGTTATCGGTTTAAACCAACTTTTATTATCCCAAAAAGACATATTAGTTCATGTTTAAATCAACATGTTTATGATGAGACTAATTGTAATTTTATGTTCGGAAGAAAAGGTAATTTGACTAATACACTTTTCAAAGAATGGGTCGATGACGTGTTTATTTTAGAAGTTAACAAATTCCGCACTATTCACAATTACAAAGGAACAGTGATTTTGTTTTTGGACAACTGTAGTAGCTACAACGACAAAAGTGTCATTGTTAATCTTGCCAAAAACAACATTCAAGTAATTCACTTTATTCTGAACACAACAAATTTTCTACAAATGCTTGACGTTGGAATATTTGGCAACCAGAAAAGTCACCGAGCAAGTACAGATATATTGGAAATGAACATTGATGAAGTTCTAATTAAACATTGAAAACCATTATCTTTACCAGTAATTTTGTCAGATGGAACTGATTATTTGAAAACTAAACAATAAGAACTTAACTGGCTGAAACCTGATTATTCCAAAAATATATGTGATAAAACAGAGTTTTATTTAGGTTATAAAAAACCTATTCTGAAATAGAAAACAGAGAATGAAATCAACAATTGGGTACGGGGTACAGGCAAGAATCACTTATTGATGACTTGGTTAACCAAATGGTCGAAGATAATTATTGAAATTTTAGTCAGTTATGAAAAAGCCACCACGGTTTCCAATGTTATCAGCGCATTCATACAAGTAGGTATTGATGTTATTAGATGTTGTGATGGTAATTACTACTGCCGTTGTAACCCCCTTCTTGCCCGGGAACTATGTAGACGAGGGGGTATTGTCAGAGCACTTGTCAACTTCCCAGTGTGTGAATCAGAATCAGTTCAAAATAAAATTCGAGTTGATTCTGGAGATAAAAAAATGATTGAAGAAATTGAATCCAAGAATAAACTAAAATTAGAAAAGAAAGAAAAAAGAACTGAAAAGAAAATAAAAAAAAATCAAGTCAATTGACAAGAAAGAAGAAAAGAAGTTGAAAATTGAAAAAAAAACGAAGTCAAGGAAACAAAATCCATACGATAATTACAAATATCAAGCTTTTTTCGAGTAAAGAAAAAAAAGAGACAAAAAAGACCAAATTGCAAAAAAGACAATTCAACAAGTTTGTTAAAACGTCACTTTTAATTACCGATCATTAGAATACTCCTATGTCTGATAATAAATTGATAACGCTTGACTGGTTGAATGACGAGAAAATTGATAAATATATTGAAAGTATTTACTCTGATTTGAACAACAACGTCGAATGTTTAACATGCGTTGACATTGAACTGATTACTCGTAGAGACGTTAAATATTCATCAAAATTTTGTATTGTTGGGATACCTATATTTATACATGGAAACCACTGGGCGTTGTTCTCGTTGTTAAAGACAAGCAATGGCTGGAGTGCTTTGTATTATGATTCTTTGTTGATCAATGTACAAGAAGACAATACGTTGTTAAGTGACTTTCCAAAACAAAGATTGGAATTTATCAGAAGATCTTTTGGTGATATAAAGGTGTTGAAGTATCAAGCTCCAAAACAAAGGGGGTCTCGGGAATGTGGTTATATAATAACGTGGTTGTTGAAAAAACTAACAAAAGGAAACTCATTTGAAAACTCTATGATTTATGATGAAGTGGCATTTGTTAAATTTGCTTTGTGGTTTGTAAAGTTTAGTTAATTGATGGTTTTAATCTAGTTTATTTGTAATTTGGGTTTTTTATGATTATTATTTAATAATAATTAAAATAACTAATGTTTATAATTCATAAATTGAAAATTTGGTAGTAAAAATAAAAAAATGTCCATATTTATTATAATAAAAAGGACAATTTCATCCTGTTAAACAAGGGTTCATTGAGAACGATCATTTTAGCCAATTAAAACACAAATTATTAAAATAAAAAACCCTTTTATTTAGCAATCAATTGAAAATTTATACCTTCCCTTCACTGCCTGTAAAATATATTAATTTTTTCAGCATAAAAACTGCATCGACAACTAATTTTGCACAACCATTCAAAAATCAACATATAACCAAGTTTCAAATGTACCATGCAATAAAAGACATTTATTAGGTTTTCAGGTACACAATTTTATCAACACATGTATTAAGCTTAAGTTCTTGCGATCTGAATAAGTCTAACTTTTCTTTAGTATAAAAATCGAATTTATAATAAACAACCTTTGTTGTTTATGAATTTCCAAGATCATATTTTTTATCACTTATTTTTAATGATAATGTATATTCAATGTTATTTAAGACCCCCAAAACGATTTTGCCAATCATTTTTAGTTGTTGAATAATGAAAGTATGTTTATACTATTATATTATTGTAAAAATAATCATTAAATTATATTTATCTATTTGAAAAAACTAATATTAAACTAATATTATACTAAACAATGTTGTAAAGACTAAAATATTTTAATTAACTCCTTAAACGTCATACACATTTTTAATTACAGAGCTATCAACCCCAACATGAGCCTCAAGAGATGTTGCTTTCATGTTGTGTATCGGCGTTTGTCCAACAATAGAAAACATGGATTCTATTTGGGGATGATAAATGCGTCAATGACATAATATAAGCGCACAATTAAAACACTCTTTCATAATTCTCTCCATTTTTTACGCTTTTTCAAAAAAGGCAATATATAAATCAAACTTTCTCTGTCGTCAAATCCTATAATTTCACAAATTTTTAACTTTGTTTGTTGCCATTCTAAATGTTCTTGTTGCACAGTTAATATATCCAATTTGTTTACATATTTAACAACTCTTTTTAATTCATCTTTCATAAACTCAAGAAATTTTGGTACTTTGAAAGGTTTTTCTTAAGTTCTCTACCGGGTAAGAAGAATACTTTCACCAAATCATCACATATCAACAGTTTTCTTGTTTCGTTTCCCATTTGTTTAAACTTTTTTCAATATCATTTCTAAATTATATATATTGAACTCAGACTTTTTTATGATCGTGAAAGCACAAGAAAAACACATTGCCATTGAAATCAGAAATTCGTCAAGTAATCACAGACATCTTTTCTGAAGATCGAGAAATCACAATTTTTCATTTTCTGCAAACTCGAAGTCAACTCGTAGAAAGGTAAAATTTCCAGATACATTTTTTGAAGTATTGTGTATAAATATTTGACTTCACGACACACAAGAGAATACGCAACCGCAAAGCATAAGTATTTACACTGTAAAGAAGTTACAACTCCGTAGTGTATACCAAGAATATGATTGATAAACAGAAAAAAGTTATGAAATGCGATCTTTGAATAAACAAAAATCAAAGTGTTTATTCAAAAAAGGAACACATTCCATTTTCACTTTTAAACTCTCTTGATTATTCGGTTGATAAAAAGGTTGTTACATTATCATAATAATTTACAATATAATCCGTCACCCTATAATATAATATCCAACGAGTAAATAATTCTTGAGGTAATTCTTTGAATTTGAGTGAATACTTATTATTAATTTGATGGTATAACTGTCGTGTTAATGTATCTGTCATCCAATCTAGAAACTCGAAAATTGGCCACAAATACCCCGATTTGGAAATAACTTGAAAATGACATATGCTCTATGTGGCATACAATAAACACACTGCGTTTTAATCTCATTAAAAAGCATCGATTTCTTCTTGCCTATTTTTTGTCTTAAAAGAGATAATATACAACCATTGGCGCCTATCATTACAGCTGCTCCATCACTACAAAAACAATAACATTTGTCTATGTCCTTCCCCAAGTGTTTCAATGATGTTTGTTACCCAAATTGAAGGCGTTTTTTCGTTTTTTGCTTCTACATACTGGTCAAGTGTCATTTTTTTATACACGCTCTTGGTTTTTGAATTGTTTTGTCCACAAATACAAAACATATAACAAAGCCACATATTTCCATTATATTTCTTTTCAATGAATCTAAAAAACGCGCACTCTAGAAAATCATTTCTTATTTCGTTGTACGTTTCATTGCTCATTTGGTGTATTCCACGACTTATAGTCGTGTGTCCAATTTTAATATAGTCCAAAAATAACTCTTTGTCGTTATACAGAAATATTCTGACTACTTCGAGTACCCTCTTTAATTGATCTGATTGACTTGCAGAATATTTACTCGTATTTTCCATTTGAGCGATTAAATATGATATAACTATACCTCTCTCTTTGAGTTGTAAACGTTTTTTGATTCCTCGTTTAATTTAAGATTCAACTTAATCATGAATTTTGTTTATCAAATTATCGTTGTTGTAATCAACATGTTCGATAAATTCGACTATTTGGTTCAACTTTAACCAACTTTCCAAACGTTGAGTAACACACACAAGTGTTGTCGAGATATCACTTTGTTTAATTTATAAAACTTCAAGACAAATTATCTCTTTAAAACTATTACAATTAATCACCTCAAAATTCATTTCTACATCCGTTTGATTAATTGAAAGTAGAATAACTCCTTGTTCGAATTGCCATTTAGCATCTTCAAGTGTATATTTTTCTGAATACAATTTTAAACTCTTTGGTCTGCCAAATTTTCCTTCTTTATTCTCCAACATTTTTTTGTCTGTAAGTTTAACATAAACATTCAAATAACGCATAAAATTTGTTTTGACAAATTCTAACGCAGCCAGTTCGACGAATGACACAATAGATATGCTTGTATGATTTTCATGTTTGGTTTTAAAATGTGATAAATGACAAGTTCTTCTTATTTCTTCCCCACAAAAAGGACAAACATTAAACATTTCACCGTTTTTATCTTTATTTCGTATTATTGGTTATGTCAACTGAATATATTTTTGATTTCTTTTTGTCTTTTTTTGTTTTTATTTTAATATTTTTTTGTTTAAAATCGTTGATATTTCCTCTTCTTTTTTATCACCTTCTATTTTGTGCTTTAAAGATATTTTTGGTATTATTGATCGTCACATACCACTATAATCTACATGCTTGCAACTCATGATTGTGTTTTTTAAATTTCAAAGATAAATTAACACTATCAATTATTTAAAATATTTTAATAAAACTAAAATTTTTTGAATTAAATTTTTTGTTTATAATTATTAACTTGTTACAGTAAAGAATCTATCGGTGTGTGAAGTCATGAAAATGGTTTTCCCAAGGTGTGTATTTTTTTCTTTTCTTTTTAAATTTCTGGCAAAAAAACTAAAACATAATGAAAATTGTAAAACAATCCACAATCAAGAAAAATGACAAAATGTATTTTTTGTTTTTTATGAAAAAAAAACGCGACACGTGTAAACATAAAATATTATTGTTTTTTTTAAAATTGTTTAATTGTTTAAAATAAGAACAACGCATTGTGTTTTTATATAAAAACAAGTACTTTTGGTGCGGATTGGTTCTTGTCAATTTACAACTCAAGTACGTCTTTGACATCAGCATCGATTGCTGCATTATCTTCTGTTGATAATATTTAATTTTTTTTGCTTGTTCACTGTGTTATTACACAGTAGCAAGTTAGTGTCGATTTTTAGCCTCAAAAGTCATCATCTTGTGGTCCTTTGCCTTGAACTTCTTTGCGTCTGCCATCTTGTCCACCTGTGCCTTTGAGAATCTTCTTACCTGTTGTCTCGTTTTCAGGCGACACATTTAATATCCCATTTGCATTTGTGTCAAATGTGACTTCAACTGTGAGACTCCATGTAGTGCTAATAAGATACCAAACAACCCAAACTTTCCAAGCATGTTGCAATGTGATGTCATAGATGCCTCGCCCCAAAGACTTGGATGAGCACGCCAGGCTTATTGTCTGCATGTGTCGAAAGTGTTTGTGACGTTCTTGCTAAAATTGTTGAATTTTGTGGTATCAATTCTGTCGTCACACCAATCACAAGCGTTCTCTTGTGATTGGTGTGTGGAAGTCGGTGCATTTTTTATTATCATTTAAAGTTTAATATTTTTTGAAGAGCATTTTCTGCTTTTCTTCTGTTATCTTTTTAATTTATTTTTGTTTGATAATTTTTCTTTTTTTAAGTTTTTATTACCAAGTCTTTACTCTTTTAAAATAAAAACAAATTTGCAATTGACATTATTTTTGCGGGTTTTGGTGACAAATATATAGAAATTCATTATATTCTATTGGTGTGTAGGCCATTTTTGATTGGTCAAAACCACACATTGATAGAGTCACACACCGATGGAATCACACACCGATATAATTTCTACTGTATATCATTTATATTGATTGTATAATTTAATTTTTGAATTCCTTTATTATTATTAGTTATAATAAAAAGTTTTAAATGTTTTTATTATTTATATAAACAATATTAATTCTTGTGTTTTTTGTGGGGCAGACCTTTCCCACCCTCACCCCGTCTAAATATAGAATTAATTTACTATATTTTATAATTTTTTAATTATAATTATAGTAAATGGGAGTTTTGGATAATATTAGGTCTGGTTCCTGAATTCAGGAAATGCCGAAAATTCACCTCGAGTTAGTGTTAACCGAGTGAGACGGAACATTGAAAAGAAGGCTCTAAGGCCGCACTCAAACAGTCTGTTTGTGCACCGTTTCACCCACTTTCCAAGTCCTCCCTTGGCGCGGATCCCCCCTGACCCCCCCGCAAGCGAGGTGGTACCACATCCGCGTCCACACAGTACGGACAAGGAAAGTGGGTGACATGGGGACGCACAAACAGTGGCTGAAAAGTGGATTCCCTTCAAAAAACACTCGCTGCAAATATTTTATTTTGGTAAACTGGGCGAGGGTGGGAAAGGTCTGCCCCGTTTTTTGTGTATTTTTTTCACTTTGAAATAAACATTTAATAGATAATTTTATAGTTTAATTTAATTTTAATTATACTGTTTATTTAAGTGTTTTTCCTATTATAATGTTTGTTTATAACCAAATTGAATTTGTTTTTGTACAACTTTTTTGTGTGTTTTATGTTTATTATGTTTGGTTTAAAACTATATAATATTAATTGAAATAATAATATATATGAGTTTGGTATTTATATAATACATTCTTGGGTTTTTATTTTATTTTAATTTATCATTAAAAAACAAATTACTTTTATTATTAATTTTATAATTATAATAAATTATAATATCGTTTATGGTATATCAAAGTTGTTTTTGAAATTATCAAAAATGTATTTATCAGATAAATATAATCAATATAAAACAACAATTTTAAATTTAAATTTAACAGAAAGTGGTTTTAAAATGATTTGAGGTTTTATTATTAAATTAATCTTTTAAATTTGATTATTTATTTACTGATGTTATAAATATTAAATCAAGAATTTATATCTCATTATACTCCCAATAATTTAAAGTTTAATTATATAACATTAGTGTATAATTAAATTTATTTAATTATTTTACAGTAATTTTGTATTAACAAAAATAAACTAAATTGTAATGATTATAAAGTTGTTTTGAATAGTTATTTAAAATGTCTTAAAAGTAATTTTTATAAATATTATTTGTTAATAGGCAAAACAGTAAATAATGTTTTTGATGTTTTGATCTTTAATTTATTTAACAGTTTTGAGAAGGCTTGGAAAAACCAAAAATTTAAATAGAAATCTTTCCATTGATTCTTAGCCAAGATACTTGGCTATAGGAACTATGAAATCTTGAAATGGATAAATGTAAGGGAGAACGACGCCACATAATTTGCATTGAACAAGATATTGGGTTTGCCCATTTTTGGGGAAGGGAGAAAAACTTACCGAAGTATAGCCACACAATTGAATTTTTTCGAGGTGGCTTTTCTTTAAATTATTATAATTTCCACATTTGTAGTAGAGGTATAATACCAAATGATAAACCGTTTTCTTGAAATGGTTCTGGTGTAACATTGTGTGTTGTTATTACAGTTTCCTTTTTTTCGAACCAAAATTTCATTTTAACTACATTTTGTCTTTTCATTTTAAATTATATTTATAATTTAAAAGTGTTTTATTTTTAAAAATAAATTTATTATAACTATAGCTCGTTACTCTTTTGGTCACTGGTATTATTTACATATACAGTCACGGAAAAAGTGGGATGCTGAGAAATAGGGAGATGCTACTCCAAAAATATAAAATTGTTGTTATTCGATTTCTTAATTATTTTTATTAAAGTTTTTATTATTTTTTATTGTTAAATTAAAAATAACAATGGAATTTGGGATGCAAAGCTTCAAACAAAACAATAAATTAACCATAATTATTATTAAATTTATACAAAATAACAAAGAGAGTTAGAACTAAAAAGTAAAAAACAACATGGAAAAACAACATATTAACTCTTTCTCATTGGGAAACGATGATGTAAAAAATTTGGCACCAATTAAACTTGATGAAATTTTAACACTACATTTTATTGAAAAAAACAGACAACTATTCCAATCTGTTGTTGACAAGAAAACTTATAAAGAACTTAAACATGGTTATAGTGTTGAACAAATTAAAACATTTTTGATTATTTATTAAAGTTCCGTGCCATTTGATACTACAAAAGATTTTTTCGAAAACCCATAGATTTTTTTCAATTTTTCAAAGAAAACTCAATGAAAAATTAAAAAACGATGTTGAGTTATTAGCTAAAATGATAGATTCCACAATACGACTACAAATTGGTTTAATTTATTCTAAATTTAAATTTCATAATGAGTGCACTCACAGATCTTTAGCTGTTTTATTTAATATAAACCGTGGCATAATATCCAAACAAATTTTATATTATAATAAAAAGTTTATTGATGGTAAAAATTATATCGGAAGACATTCTTTGATAACTCCACCAAGTGAAATCGTTTTTTCCATCATTTTATAAGTTTTGTTCAACTCAGACTTTGGCAATTACACTAAAATCGTTTGCGTTGATATTGGAAAAAACGCAGTCAAAGAAGGTTGAAAATGACACATTAAGAAAGTGGTCAGTGGTTCATTTGAATTTAAAATACATTAATGGAATTCTGAAGATATGGGTAGACTGCGAATTAATCCTTCAAATATAATCACCAATAATCTAGATCTCTCAAAATTCAATGGCATTCCAGTACAGCTAGTATTCAATATAAACGAAATAGGGTTTGAAGACTATACAGATAGAAAAACCGTCAAAGTGTTTGTACATTCAAATGTAAATAAAGTCAAAATTGGTTACAATAAAGGAAGGAAACGCACGACCTTGTTATGTATTATATCTATGGCAGGAGAAATTCATTGTCCAGGAACAGTGGTTGGATTGAAAAATTTGCCCATTGAAACTTTCAAACACAATTATGATTCGACCTTTTATTTTTTGGAAACCGGTTTTGCAACAAAAAACATCTTTACAACCTGGTTTGTTATAAAGGTTGTTCCGACCATTAACTCAATCAAAGTGAAGAATGGTTTTGATATCAACAAACCCTCCCTGGTGACTATGGATGGGTTTATCGGGAATTATTATGAAGCATTGAGGGAAATATGCGCCAAGCATAACATTCAAATCCACATGTATGTTCCTCATACTTCGCATTTAGTTCAACCACTAGACCTGTGTCTATTTGGATGTGTCAAAAAGACATAGACAAATACTACACCACTTTTTGCAACACAAATTGGTGCAAATCAGCAACCCCGTGGTAATAGTGTTTTTTTCTTTTCAAGTGATTGTCACCTTGGTGAAAATTACAAATTCAAAGGAGCAATGAAAGATTTGATAAAAGAAATAGCCAATTTCACCAACACTTCCACTGATGCACTTAAAAAAGAAAAAGAGCTAAAATGTTGAGTCTTTTATAAGAAGTATGGCAGAAATCATAAACTCTATTGATCTCTCTTCTTCATATAAAAATGTCATTTCATCATTCAAACGAGGAGAAATTGTTCTAAGGTTTGTGGACGGTAAATGAAGGTTTTATGTAGACATACAAAGTGCCAAAAGATTTATTAAAGAATACAAAACTTACCTCACAAATAATGTATTTATTAGAACCGAATTAATGACCAATTTAACTGCACCAAACAACACCAAAGAAAAGGTGTCCATAATGGAAACGTCATCATGTACCGACTATCGACCAAGTGATCACTCGAAGTTATCTTGTGTCAATTACTTTTTGTCTGGGATTACAGCTGATAATGTCTGTACTGTCGCTTATTTAACCGTGCTTTCTTCACTATCTGAAATGCTGTACTGTAATGTAATTGTTGTTTTTACTAAAAATCCTTATTTTTGAAATTAAATGGTTTCAGTATATTCAAATTATGAACCTTCCATTTTTGTTTTAAAAATTAACCAATTGTTGCAAGCATCATTCTTTTTCTGGCATCCTTTTATTTCCTCCTACTGTAAATGCCACACAAATTATTATTTTACAGTCAGTCTTTTAACATTATCTGGTCTCAAACGTTACCTTTTGGACCATAAAGATAGGAATATTTCGGGAAGCAGTCCCAAAAACTTATCCCAATAGTTTCTGGGTTTTTTACGCTTTACCTAATGCCCGATTTTAAGACAAAATTAAAGCTTTTTTGTCCACTAGATAACGTTAAAAGACTAACTCTAGTTTTAAAATCTATTTTGTAAGTTAAAAAAATGCAGTGTTTTTTATATATAAAATGACTGTATATAAAATTGTATATAGAATTGTTGTTATCAATTCTCTTAATTAGAAATCCACTATTATCTCGAGAGAAAAACGAGATTTTATTAACTCCTTACAAGATGTATTAATAAAAACTAGTTAAAAACAATTTCAGTTTTGATGTCAAACCCTTTGATGCTGCCTTCAAATCCACATTCAATTATTGGAATTCGTGTTGTTGTATCGATTATGCTTTTCGATATCTTGTATTATCAATTAATAAACAAACATCCGAAGTTCGAAAGGGTGTTTAAAAATTCCTATAAAGAAAGGCAAAGTGAAAGACAGCTTTGAGATAAAGAGAAACATTATAAAAGCCACAAAAAACAAAAATTAAAACAATAAAGAAATCACAAATTTCAGAAAAAGTGATTTTGAATGCGAAAATGTTTCATGTGTGTTATATCGATAATCCATTATTCTTCAAATTGGTGTCAAGAAAAGAGCAAGTTGGGATTATTGTGTAAACTTTGCTAAATGAATGCTTTTTGATATTTGAACCCCGTTGTGCTTTTTGGAATACACATTAAAGTCATACTATTGTAGGTTTTTATATGTTTCCCAAGCCTACATGTCTTCAAATGCAGCAATATACCAGAAGACTCTCTGCTCCACTCAATTGAGTGGCGAAAGTTTCGATATCTAATTTGGAAAAAGAGAAAGATTGCGCTTGACAATTTAATATTGGTCTGTCACATCAATAATTTAACCCAGAAATCGAGTTTCCGGGAACCTCGAGGCAATTCATTTTCGTTATGAAAACTCAAATTACCCATGGTTGTAAAAACTTCCGTGTATTGTACCACTGAGATCACCAAGTTTATTGCAGTCCCGTTGACGTGCTTTAAGAGTCTCGAGCTTTTCACACTCACAATTGGTAAATTGAAGGAGATCCAAACCGAACTATCTAAAGATACATTTGTTAATCGAGTTCAGATCCACTTTGGTTTTTCTAAAAAATAAAACGCTGTATTTACTTTATGTCAATCAATTTATAATTATAAAAATACACATGAGTGATAATTATTTAAAACACAAACACAACTAAAATTTTTATTGGGTATTTTGGTCAATGGTTGTGCTGTCAATCAATTGAGTGCTGGTCGAGTAATTGATATGCCTTTTATTATAACATTTATTAAAGAGTTACTATTATTAACCAAGAATTACCAAAATTTTGTATTTTAACTTTTAGTAAAGTTTACTTTATTTATTGAAAATGAATTCATTTTTATTTTAAATTATTTAACTAATTGATTGTATTAATAAAAATATTCGAAATAAAAAATTCACAATTAAAAATAATTAGTTTAAAACAACATGTCGAATTCATCAAATGATGTTTTGATGCCACAAGAACTAATTGATTCAAATGAAAAGAAAAAGGCTGAGCAACAACGTTTGGAAAAGTATCGAGAAGCACAACGACTGAAATACGAAGCAATC
>NW_004440347.1:159787-161954 GCF_000330505.1 Entamoeba invadens IP1
GCATTTATTCCCACACAACCACAAATTGGGAAGTGTGCGGCATCATCATTGTTCAACACTCGATAGAGTTGTTCTCGAATGACGTTGGCGTCTAAAAACGATGATGTGGATGTTATAGAATAAACTATGATATATCCATCACCAGATCGCATGTACTGGTCTCGTAACGCAGAGTACTCTTCTTGTCCCGCAGTGTCCAAAATATCTAATGGGACGATTTCACCATCAACAGATATCGACGTCTTATATGAGTCTTCGATAGTCGGATCGTATATTTGAATGAACTGTCCAGAGACTAACTGAATTGTAATAGCAGACTTCCCAACTGCGCCGCTGCCTAGAATGACTATTTTTATTGTTTTTGACATTATTTTGAAAATGAATTATTAGTTTTTTATTGTTCTTTTTTCGATTTACAAAACAAATGTGTGATGGACTTCCAAACTCTCAATAGATTTAACGAATTAAACAATAGATTTAATCCCGAATTTTAATACCAAAAATTTGTCTCTAAATACATATCACATTTTATTATTATTTAGTTTCTTCGAATCATCAGTTTTTCAAATAAAGTTTTTTTTGTTTAATACTTGGAGTTATAAAGTTATATCGATTTGGTGTATCACTGAGTTTTAAACAAACGATTAAACAATTAGAGTGTAAAACAATTGTAATTTTAAGTGATAAAGTACATTTAAATTAGCCACAGAGCCGTTACGAAACAATTTTTAATGTAAAAAAAGTTAAATTATTTTTTCCACCTCTTTACTTTGTTTTGGTAAAAAATTTGTTCAAATATTATTTTTTTGAAATAAATCCAACTTGAGTTTTATTATATTATATTATATTATAAAATTTCAATGAATTATTATTTTAATAAATAAAAATCATTAAAAACAATTTTTGATTTTTTTTTAAAAAAAACTGAAACTAAATTTTTACAAAAATAGTCATGGCAAAACTAGAACAGTTCTACCTCAGAAATGTTGTGTTGTATCTTGAAACTTTATCTGATATTACTAATTTCATTTTAATCAATACATCTGCTCAAGACATTATTAACAGTCTTTACATTAATCCTTTCAAATTACAATTAACAACTCCAATTTCAAAAATTGTAAAAGTCTTTCCCAAAATTGAAACTTTGTATTTGCCATATATTTCTAATGATTTATCAAAACTTCAAACAGAAAAAGAAATTTTTTTTATAATGCAAAGAACTACAAAAACCAAATCAAAAGAAATTAGGTTGGAATTATTAAAACAACTATTTGCAACACAATGTTTTTCGCAACATGTTATAAATTTACAACTTTTTGATGATGAAATTTCACTTTTTGATGGTAATTGTTTTTTATTTGCACAATTGAAAACACTCCATTTAGTTTTTTGCTCAATTTTTAAAAAACAATTCTGTGTAACAAACGTACTTTCACTTCCTTCACTTAAAAAAGTTAATATCACAACAACATTCTGCAATTCAGTTTATTTTACAAAATTTGATTATTCAACAATGGCAAATACACAATACAATTTCTTTATTAAATTTAAAGAAGACGACTATTATGATCCTAAAAATGAACTTCAAAAATACAATAACGTTAAACTGTTTATAACGTTCTATCATTCTTATATTTCAAAATATTTGCAATATATCCCTTTGGTTTCAAACACGACTAAAAATACCATTTTCAAAACAGCAAGCTATTTTTTTGATGTAGATGATATCAACAAAACACTCGGTTTGGTTCTTCCACGTGAAATATGTTTAACATCTTTAAATACATATGACCCTGATGATATTTTTAACGATCTCAACTTATCTAAATATCTGAGTTGTTCTTTCGTACTAAAAATAGAATTGAAAAATGTTGGGTTCAATGAAATTATTCTGCCACTGACAACAAAGACTTTGAAAATTAAATGTGTGTCAGGAAATGTGATTGTTGGTGAGTGTAAATTAGAACACCTCGATGTATATAAATATGAAGGAAATCCGATTGAAATTGATGATGAAAACTTGAAATATCTTAAATGTGAAAATTCATCTGTAATTGTTATACATGATAGTATTGAATATAACAACACCTTCTTTTGTAAAATTGGAGAAGAATATTTTTATGAATTGACTCAGTCAAATACAAACACAAAATTTGAGGCGTTTAAA
>NW_004440347.1:162054-180135 GCF_000330505.1 Entamoeba invadens IP1
GCAGTAACGAGTTTTGATTTGTCAAAAATAAAGTCTGAAGAAATGAAACGAATTGAAGTCAAAATATCCGATGAATATAACCATTCCAATAACACGAATACAAAATACAATGCAAAATTTGGGAGTTGTGAAACAGTAAATTTGAAAGGAGGATGGTGGTATAAGGTGGAGTTTGACAATGTTCAAGAATTGTATTTGAAACATTGTTCAATTGATGTTTTAAAAGGAAACATTATTAAAAAATTTAAAACGTGTTATATAAAAGTAAAAAACGTTGAAGTCAAAACTGTGAGTAAAAAAGAAGAAGTAGACGATAGTAGTGAAAATGAAATTCTCGAAGATTTTTTTTAATTTAAATGATTCTTACAAATTAATTTTAGTTATTCAAACTTATTAGTCATTTTTAATATAATAACATTAATAGTTTTGAAAAATCATTATTATAGGCAAGTTATTGTGATTACATTGACATAAATGTTTTTAACATTCACCATACAGTTAAATTTATATTGGTATATGAAGTTATAAAAATGGGTTTCAAAATGTGTGTATTTTTTATTAATTATTATGGCTGAAAAATAAAAATAACAATGAAATTCATAACATAATACACAATTAAAATGCCAAATATATATATTTTTAGTTATTTAAAACCAATTAAAACAAGTGTAAACAAAAATGTTTTTAAAATTTCCAATTGTTTATAATAAAAACAACTTATTGTGTATTTGTAAAAAAAACATGTAGACTTTTGGTGCGGTTTGGTTCTGGTCAACTTACAACCAGAAGTATTAAAGTGGATTCTTTATATTGATCTCCTTAATCTGTTTGTCATTTCATGCTTTGATTTTCTCCGAGTCGGCAACCATCTTGTCAATCTGCTTCTTTTGAAAATAGAAAAGTCTTCAAATTATTACATGTATTATATCTTTATCAATTTCAATATCTCTTACTATATAAATTAATGAATCACATAAGATTGACAGGTTATGTTATAATGATTGTTTTGTTATTTAAAAACGTGTTGAATGACATTAAGTGTTTTTAAAGTATTGAAATATATTAAGACCATTAAGTAATAATACACTTTAAGTGTTTATGTTTATGTTATATGTATGACATTTGGTCACAAACCACTGTTTTTTGTTTTAATTTTTTTAAATTAGATATCTGACTTTTTTGATAATAGATAAAAATAGACAAAATATAAACAAACCAAATATTGTTATTTGTATTGATATGTATTGATGATTAATTATTTTATCTTTGAAATTTTGTTAAGTTCTTTGTGGTATATTGTAATTCAACATGAATAAATATAGATTCAAATAATTGGTGTGATAAAAAAATATTGATCATTCTTCGAACTGTTGTTGGTGATTGTCCTAATGTACACACAGCCAAAAAGTGAGCTACATTACCCAAAGACCTTATACAAATATAAATTTATGATGGTAAGTGCCTGACTATTGTATGTTTGAAATACCTCTCGCCAAGACCACCAGTTTGCACCACATTTTCAACAAAACAAAAGTCTCAATCAAAGATTATTGTGCTAAACAATAAAATATTGTAAGAATTGGCAATTTTTATACAAAATTGGTTATTATTTTTTTTAAAAAAAGTTAACACAACAGTTTTTGTATTGTTTAAATTTGTCCAAAAAAATTTAGTTTATTCCAATCAACAATTTTCATAAGTAATTGATGAAATATTTTTTCTTTTATTGTCAAAAAATACAATTATTGGTTTTCAAAAATAAAGTTGATATTTAACAAATAAATTGAATATTTTTATTTTTATTATTATTAAAATGCCACTTAGATTCGTGCATGTATTTCTTGGGTCTTTATTAAAATAAATATGGTCTGGTTTTATTTGAATTACAATAATTATTTAATTGTGATTTTAATAAAATAATTACGATATAAAACAATAATTATATCATAATATTTTAACAATAAACAACAAATTAATAACATTAATGGTGATGTTTTGTGAATGATTTTTAACATGTAAATAAAGTATTATATTTAATTTATTAATTTATTATTAAAGAATAATGTTTATAATATATTTCCAAAAAGCTTGAAACAATGAACAATTCTTAATCAATTATAGATTAAAAACGTTTACAAAAAAGAATTTGAAAAAATTTAAACAACTAAAAATATCAAAATGTGTGAACTTTCTGGTTATCACATAATGATAGTCTCGAAGTATTTCAAGACCACCAACGACTTCATTAACTTGGAGTTGGTATGCAAAAAGTTTAGTGGCAATATGGAAAAGTTCCACTTCAACCCAATTCCGTTAAATTCCAAAACATTCAAATATTTTCCAAACATTGAGACACTTCACTTGTGGAATGTAAAAGATGAGAATTTTGGCAATGGATTTTCTATCAACACAAAAGAAAATGAAAATAATGCCGTTTTGAAGAGAAAGTTCTTTTGTGTTATTGTGTGGTTCAATGTTGATTTTGAAACTGTTGACAGAAACAAAAGTCGAAACATTAAGTTCCAAAATGTGACTTACACTCAAAATGATAGAGAGAAATTTGGTAATAATATTCCATCAAGTGTGACATCAATTGGTAATTGTTGTTTCAGTGGATGTAGTAGTTTAAGCAGCATTGTGATACCATATAGTGTAAAATCTATCAGTGATTTTTGTTTTAATCAATGCAGCAATTTAAGCAGTATTAACATATTATCAAGTGTCACATCAATTGGTAACGGTTGTTTTATTGAATGCAGCAGATTAAGTTGTGTTACAATACCCTCTAGTGTCATATTTATTGGTAATAGTTGTTTCTTTAGATGCAGTAGTTTAAGCATTGTTGACATACCATCGAGTGTCACATTAATTGGTAATTGTTGTTTCAGTGGATGCAGCAGTTTAAGCAGTATTAACATACCATCTAGTGTGACATCAATTGGTGGGAGTTGTTTCTTTGAATGCAGCAATTTACGTGATGTCAACATACAATCAAGTGTAAAATCTATTGGTGATTGTTGTTTCTTTAGATGCAGCAGTTTAATTAGTATTACAATACCATCTAGTGTCACATCTATTGGTAATTATTGTTTCTCATCAAACACAGTAGTTCATCAAAGCAAATGAAGTAATTTAGTTAATACTTATTTGTCTATTTTTGTTTATTTAAAAATAAAACAATCAAAAAAATTTTTAATAAAAATGAATAATTGATAAAGACAATATCGCGATTGAGCGGGCAAAATAATGCGGTGGCTCATAAAGCCTGCCCCACTCATTTTTGGGGTACAAAGATTACTCAAATGCAAGATTATGTAAATTGGTGAATATATACTATACGCCATTTAATAATATTAATTAACTCGCCGACGTACCTAATCCCCAACAAACCAATACTGTTAAAAAGAGCAGTGTTTTTGTTTTTTTGAAAAAATTATATTATACAGTGTAGTTCAATTATAGTAAAATGAAAATGGAATAACGAGTTCAAATAGTGAACTAAAAAACAAATAAATTGTGAAAAAATGAAAAAATAATATAAAATTTTATGACAAAAACGTAAAAAATGGCAAAATAATAATAGTGGTAAAATGCAATAACATTTTTTAAAACAAATAAATATGTTTTTATTCATAAAACAATAAAAACAATTGGTTCTGAGTTGAAATAAAATACAAATTGCAAAAGATACATGAACACGTCAATGATAATTAATGTAAATATAAAATATGTACACACAATAGTCTTTATAAAAAATAAAAACTTCTTAAAAAAATTATATTCACTGTGTATTTTCAGAAAGTACAACTTAGCAAGATTTTTTGACAATTTTTGTCTCTCTAAAAAATATTTTTATTATCTCTTGGTATTTACAATAAAGTGACTAATCTCTTGAAGAGTTTTTATCAAAAGAATTTAAAATCGAACAAGCAATCATTAAAAACAAATTATAATGTCAAATCTATTATTAATTTAATAACAATTTCCCTCCACTACAAATAATCCACATATTTTTATATTGTTGTCTAACTTCTTGTCAAATATATGGACTGTTTAACCAATTGTTTGTTGTTGACTCTTGATATTTTGATGTATATAATAGCATTTTTTATAATCTATTGAAAGGGGCGTTTTAAATGAATAAGGTAAACCACAACTATATTTTTAATTTTTCAAACAACAAAAAACTAAACTTCTTTGTCTATCAATGCTATTTTATTGATTTATTTGGTATATATTTTTAATTTTTGTTGTGTTTTACGTTATGCGTAATTTAGCTTTTTTATTGTCAATAACAAGGTATACTTTATTATAATTATTCTTTATATTCGGGTTGCTTGATAATCAATTACAGATGCATCACTGTCTGCAAAAGCGATGCATAATGGATTCGTTTTATTGTTATTATATTTTACAACTATTTCGACTCTATCATTTTCACTATGACACGGAAACACGTTATTCAATGGAAATAACAACCACTGTTATCAATTTGCGTCATTCTCTGAACATAACCAATTTTATTTTTTTATTAAGACTATTATTATTTATTTGTTTTATCAAACAAGAAATAGCAATTTTCACGTTAGTTATGTGTGCTTTTTATCGTTGTTTTTAAATTTTATGAATAATTTTCTCAGAGTTGTCAGAAAATAGTCTGTCTTGATAAGATTAACTATATTTTATTGTAAACAACCATTTTTATTGGTTATTATCTGTATTTTTATTATTATTAAAAATTATACAACTTTCGAGCAGGACACAAATTTAATTTAGATATTGAAACTCCATTTTGAAATTAAATACAAAAATTGAATATTTAAAAACTATAAGTTATTACCATAATCAATCTCAGTTGATTTTACACATTTACACTTTGACATAGAAATTGATTAGTAGATTGAATGTGTGATTTTTTAAACATTCACTGCGTTTTGTGGACTTCTTTAATATATTTTAAAGTCCAAATTTGTTGTTGGAAGTTAATTGTTTCTAAATGCTACATTTAAATTTTTTATTATTAAATTGTGTTGTATTTATTAAATAATTAATCAAATGATTAGTTTGATAACTTTCAAATTTGCTTTCTTTTATACTTACTAAATCATCATTTTCATTTTTAAAAACAAACTACAAGTGGTAGCAATTGACCGTTTATGTATCCGAAACGTCAATTTTATTAACGGGAATATAAAAAAATTTCAACCATTGTTTGGTTTTTCAAATATTTTTAATTGTTTTTTTTGTTTTTAATTAATGTTTTAAAAATAATATAAAATGTTTTTTATTTATAACAATAAATATTATATTTTACTATAATTTGCTAAAGCCGACTTTTCCCACCAACTCTTTATTATTTTGGTTGTAATTTTTGTTCTGTTTTGGTTTTAAATTTTTATATAAAAAAATAAATGCACAAAACGGTTTTTGGTGTAAAAAATAAAAAATATTTTTATTATTATAATTTTATATTATTTGTTTTTATTTATTTTTTCTGGAAAATCACCTAATAATATTTCAAAATTATTTAAACAGTTTTGGGACAATTTTTTTTAAAAACTGTTAAAAAGAGCAGTATTGGGTTGTTGGCGAGTTAATAATCAATATTTAAAATATGATATAATAAGAATGTTAATAAATAATAGTTTTATTTGATAGAATTTTTAAAATTAGTGGGTAATCTATATATGTATATTTCAAAAACAATTTTTAATTATAGGAGGTCTATAAACTGTTTGGGGAATTTATTAGAAACTTTAAAAAGAAAAACCCAATATTTATACTATTTTGGAAAAAAACCCACTCAGCACTTTTGGGAAATATAATTTTGGAAACATGTTAATTTTTATTTTTGTTATTGTTGTTTTGCAATTTTAAAAATTAATAAAAAACCAATAATACCATAATACAATTAATGAATATAAAGGTTGATTATTTTTTTCATAAAAATAAAAATAAAATGTAACGAATAAGCATTTTTTATAATATAAATTACAAAATAAAGATTAATTATTTGGACTAAAATGGTGTTGTTGACCCGATAATTATTATCGGATTTTAAAGTGCTTGTTAATATATATTTGAAAAAGCACATACATAAATCATTTTTAATTATTATTTAATAATATTTATAAACTAAATAATTGAATTTGTCATATTTTAATGATTATATTTAAAAAAGATAAACTTCCAAACACAAACTGTAAAATATTACTAAAAAAACAAACGATAAATTATAAAATTAAGATTTAATAATAATGATTGGTACTTGTACTATATTTCTCAATAATTGATAATAATTATAACTTAAACACATTTAAACAATATTAACCATCTGAGAACTCTAAAAACCAAAAATAATGGATTTTATTTAATCTTAGTTATTTTTTAAGTAAATGAGACTTTTATTTCTTTAATTACTCCAACTTTCTTGAGACAACTGTGTTAGTATAATTTTATAGTTAAATATTATAATAGAAAAGTGAACCTTTTGTTGAAGTGGGGACGAACAAAGGTTCACTTTTTTGCTTGATCTTTTCAAAAGCAAGTCACAGTCCAATGGAAAAGTCAGATCAAATATTTATTGAGATGTCTACAACTTATAACAATAATAAAATTAATTATAAAATATAACAAAGACCAAATTGCATTATAAAACATACTGGTCCAGAATATTCAAAATCAATTACATCATAAAATAACAAAGAAAAGAAAAACATAGACTTTGAGGTGTCTTGAAATTTCAATATGAATTGATCTCAAAAACAATAACAAGAGAAAATAAATAATTTTTTTGTAAACTTTGAAAAATACAATAATTTAAAAACGGGGTTTTACTATTTTTTTATGATACAAAAAGATAAGACGTAAAGACACTTTTGTTTGTACCGACTTGAAAAAAAATCTTAAAGAAAATAAGTGTAAAATAAACAAAAAAAATACTAAAATATATTTTCAAAAGCATCAAAAATCGCAAAACCAAAAAATTATAAAATACGTTTTACGGTCAAAATAATCGCTCTTTAATCAAATTGAAGTTTTGTGGTTGATCGTTAAAATTCACTTCGTGCCACTGTCGAGGAAGCAAGATATGAATTCATTGTTTGTAATTGGTATATTTTATCATTTTCAAACAAAAACAAAGGGCAAAACGTGTTTTATGCAATCTATTTAGAATATAATTATTTGTATTTGGTAAATAATTGTTTGTTTTGCATTCATTGTTTATTCATTTTCGAATTATGCATTTTTGGGCAACAAACAAAAAACTTATAGTAAATGTATAGAGATAATGAAAAACAAAGAAAAACACAAGTGTAAAGATATCATGATATATACCAATGTTAACACTTTAAACTTTAATTTATAATAAAATAAATTAATATATTGTTAAAATTAATAATGTTATTTATAATAGTTTTATAATTATGATTGTTATATATTATAGTAACAATCAACAGACATAATTTTGACACAATAACACATCAACAATCATATCTTTACTACAACGTGATTTCATCGAAGTGATAAGTGATCACATTGATATAACAATTTTGTGTAATTAAAACTATATTGTATTTTATGTATAATTATAACAAAAATGGTATAATCACCCCTATTTATATTATTATCATTATAGAAAATACATAGTGTTTTGTAATAAAGTGTGTTTTGACTGAAATATATAGTTCAAAGTCAAACAAAACAAATAAACATTTAATTTTATAAACAGAAACACACTGGTTTAATTAATGATCAATAAAATGATTATATGTGATATACTTGATGTAGTTGTTATATATATATATAACAATTTAAATTATTTGGATGTTAAAAATGATTACATACTATATTTATTATATTATTTCACCAATAATAATATATAGTCTAAAATAATATATAACAATAATTAAATAATAAATTAATTTGTTAAATGACAATAATGGTAAAATAATGTTATTCAAACACATTAAATAACATAAATATTAAAATAATTTTTGTTTTAAAAGGGATAATTTTAAAGAATATTTTAATTTACAACAATCTGTTATTCCACGATAATGGATCAATAAGAAATATCAAATAAATGTCACTTATAATATTGTTAACAGTTATAGTTAAAATAGTAGATTATTTACTCTTTATTGTTTATTCGATTGATTTTGTGGTAAGGCTTGTTCCACCATTACCTCTAAAAATATACTATTTTTTACCATTTGATATAATAATCAAATTTAAATTATAGTAAATGGGAAACTGGGATAATATTAGGTCTGGTTCCCGAATTCTAAAAATGCCGAAAAATCACCTCGAGTTAGTGTTAACCGAGTGAGACGGAACATTGAAAAGAAGGCTCATAATGACGCACCCAAACAGTCTGTTTGTGCACCGTTTCACCCACTTTCCAAGTCCTCCCTTGGCGCGGATCCCCCTGACCCCCCGCAAGCGAGGTGGTACCACATCCGCGTCCACACAGTACAGACAAGGACACAACCAGGCGTTTACTAAAAGTTACACGGTGAATGCCGAATTCCAAAAATGCTTCAGTCTTATTTTATAGAATGTTTTTTTAAAATGTGTTTTTGGGAAAAAGTTAACACCAGCTCTTTGTTTTTAAAACAAAAACGAGGCAAAAGAATAATACGCCTGGTTGTGGACAAGGAAAGTGGGTGACATAGCGACGAACAAACAGTAGCTAAAAATGGACTTCCTTCAAAAAACACTCACGGCAAATACTTTATTTTGGTTAAGGTGGTGGTGGAAAAAGCCGGTCCCTTGATTTTGTAACGAATTGTGTTTTGTGTTTTAAATAAACGTTTTTGTTCAAAAAATTAAAAATAAACACAGAAAGGTTACCCCATTTTGTTCAAAACTTTTTTTCATGTTAAACAATTATAGTTATTTTTAATTAATGAATACTATTTTAACAAATTAAATGCAAAGAACATTTTTGTGTTTTTATTTGTTGATTGCTAAACAATAAAATAGTTAAAATTAATTAAAAGTACTAATTAATATCTAACATAAAACAACGTCATTTGTATTACAAAAAAGTTTATAATGAAACAAAGAAAATACTTGGCATAAATTTAAATAAACACAATTATTGAGTTGATCTTTTAAGATTTGTTAAAAATAGATTTAAAGTTTAAAGTTGCATTGTTTTGAAACTGAAAATGTTCAAAATTACAGATACCTGAAAAACCGACCAACACAGAAAAAACGACCAACAAACTATAAAATGGTTTCTAAAAACTATTTAATGGTATTTCAATGCAAATTTAAAAAACACGACAAAAAACAAAAAACTATAATTTACTATAAATTTATGGTTTGCCGGTCTTTTTTTCTGTTCCAGACTATTTTTCAGGTATCTGTAATTTGTAATCAACAATTATCGTTTTTTTATATTTATATCCCAAAAAACATTTGAAAATCTAATAAATATCATAAATCAACATCAAATAATCATGTGAAATACACACACAATTTTTTGTTATATTAAAATAAATAATTCAAAAAATAAATAATTACTTACTACTACAAATATCTTTGCCGCCTTGCATTTTATTTGACGAAGAAATACAAAAATATGCTACATCATCAGAAAACAAAAAATCATATTAATTATCAAATTGTGGAGTCATCACCATTGAAAACGAGAGATTCAGATGCCCGGAAGCACTCTTTCAGCCGACATTTTTTTGGTATAGAAGCATCAGGTATCCACGAGACAACTTACAACTCAATCATGAAGTGCGATGTCGATATCAGAAAGGACTTGTACGGAAACATCGTTTTGTCTGATGGAACATAAATGTACTCAGGCATCAACGACAGACAAGAGAAGGAGAAAGTTTCAAATGAAAAACGAATAAGCCTAATCAAGGCTGTTTATGCTTGGCTCAATTTAATTATATTCATATTGGTGTTTATTTGGTTTCGTTTTAATATTATTATAATTATTGTAATAATCAATCATAAAATATATAATAATTTACTATCAGTTATATAATTCACAAGTTGATTAATTATAGTTTGATTTTTAATTAAAATTACTATACAATTTATTATTCTTTTGTCACGCATTGTATAATGTATCCAAAACGGCCATTTTTCTCGACTTAAATTGATGTTTTATAGCGTTGTTTTACCATATAAAATAATTATTTAATATTATCATTGTGTTAATACAATAACACATAAAATTAATAGTAAGTAGTGGGTTTATATCTTAATATTTTGTTGTTATTTGGTTCTCTAAGTATTTTTAGTTTGAGTGGAATCCATTTTTATTTTAAACAACAATATTTTTGTTATGTTGTTATTTTATTTTGGTTTGAACCAATCTTATTGGTTATATCGAACCCAAATTGTTGCACGTGTTTTAAGTGTTTTTTATTTTGTTTTTTTAAAAACTTGAATATCTGATAATATTATTTAATCAATTTTTATTAACAATTTTATTTGTTTATGAAAACAGTTTATTTTAGTATTATTTTTATTACTAATATTAATTTGTTAAATTGTATATTTTATTGATTGAAGGACCAATCTTTAACAAAAAAAGATTAATTTAAGTTTATGAATGATGAAATGTTTTATAAATAATTCAAAAGTTTGAATTTGAGTTGAACTATATTATCAAATAAGTCAATAATCGTTCTAAAGTGTTCATGAAAAGTCGCCATTATTTTCATTTTTTTGGAAAAGTGAAATTATTTTTTGAAATTTTTTTCTAAAAAAAACAAAAAGAAAATTTTTCAGTCCTCGTAGGGTTAATAAATATTTTGAAATTGTATAATTTAAAAATATTTTGAACCAAATATAGATATTAAATTAATTACATATTTATATTAAACTCTTTCGTTTAATAAATGAAACATATGTTTTCATTTATTAACAAAAAATACTTTTTTGTTCTTATTAAATTATTATTCAAACTATATTTATTTATTTCAAAATATTAAAAACTAAGTGATAACTTGAATTATTAATTTATAATACAGAATCATCATTTAATGTCGACAAAATCGACTATTAAGATTTTGACGATCAAAAAATAGTAAAAGTGCTCGACAATATCAAAATTGGCGTGGAAAAATATAAAAATTGTTATTTATAAGATTTGTTGAAATTGGTCATTAATTTGCACCGGTGTCATCGTTGCCAGTAAATAAATAAACGTTGATTTACTCAAACCATATCCAGATGTCTCATTCTTATATAGTGTAAACAAGTTGATGAGAAAACACTTGATTTTACACCAACAAAAGGAGCACCAAGTTTGTCAAAAATGCGAGTCATTGCATGCTCAAATATTGGGTATTACGAAAACATGAACGACCCGTATTTGGCTGTTAGATGTCAATGTGATATCAACGAGTTTTCAGTTGTGTTGGACTCGTGGCACTCAGAAAAGAATCTTCACACGTTCTTGTTTATTCCTGGTAAAATAAACCAAAAGTTTGTCAAAAAAATAAAAGGAGAGTTGGATTGTCATGAAATTTGTGTGCGAAAATTGATTTAATTTCTTTGAATGATTATGTTTGGCAATTTATAATTAATAGAACTCAATTTAAAATCAATTTTGTAGTTTTTAGGTCAATTTCCCGATAAAATAAAACATTAAAACCATATTAAAAAGATTTTACTCAATTAGGTCATTTGAGTAAGCAGAATAATTTATTTTTAGAAAAATAAAAATTCTTTCAATTAAAATCTTTCATCATTGTTTTACCAAATGATTCACGTTTTTTTGTGATATAACAACAAAGTAACAAAAAAACTTTATAAGTTTTACACTTTTAATTTGTGGAATGTTAAATTTTTACAATCATCATACGGAGAATAAACACATTTCAAAGTGTCAGTTTAACCTTTCAACAAGACATTTAACGATGATAATCAATTAAATAAATCTTCAAATTTTGCTTTGTTAAAACCTGCTGACGTATGAAAATTGTATTGTCACGAAATTTGTCTATAAAATTCACGCTTTTTTCACTTTCGACAATTTCCTTTTCAATTTCACCATTATTATTGAAATTGTATTTTATTCCATGAAATCCGCACAACCTCATTTTGTCGAAAATGTTCAACAATTCAGTTTTTTGTTGGGGTTTTGACTGGAATTTACAAATTGAAAATTGACTCATTCTAGTTGGAACAATAGTGTTTCATTAACTTCCATTTTAAATCACCATTACCATCAACTAAATCAAATAATAATTGTGTATTTGAATTGTAATAAGATTCGAGACCAACAACTTCTTTTTG
Organism: Entamoeba invadens IP1; assembly: GCF_000330505.1. NCBI lineage: Eukaryota > Evosea > Mastigamoebida > Endamoebidae > Entamoeba > Entamoeba invadens. Next base: position 174,334 of record NW_004440347.1, read on the forward strand.
TTCGTTATAAGATTGGGTTGTTTGTTTTTGAACTTTGTTTCTCTTGTGGCCTTCCCACTTTCTTTGTTTTGTTTCAGTGTTAACCAAAGTTGAGTTGCGTCCAAGTGTTGGCTTCTTTGATGTTTATTTGTCAATAATTGTGTGTTTGGTGTGTTTAATTTCTTTTGTTTTTTGATTGTTTTTATTTAAAAACAAGTCTAGTATATTTTTCTGTTCATCAAACCATATTGGTTCATTTGTTGAGGTCATTGTGTCTCTTTTTGAAATTAAAGTAATTGTATGATTATTTGTTAACATTAAAACAATAAAAGATTCAGCCTGTCAAATGACAGCTAAATTCAAAAAAATTTATAATTAGTTAATTGATAAAAATAGTTTTTTACTTGAAAATCCATCTTTGAGTAAGCTCTCCTAAAAATGGTTTCAATAAAACAATTATTTATAAAAATAGATTTTAATAAATTGTTTTTTTAAATATGTGTTTTTAATTAATTGTTGAATTCAAATAAACTTTTGTTGAATTGTTATTATTGCCCACATTATTTTGTTTTACATTATTTTTGCCAACATCATTTTGTCCGGACATCTATTTTAATTATGACAATTTTGTTTTGAAAATTTGAAATAATAATCGGATTTTTTTGTCTTTTACACGTTCGCTGTTTCGCCTTTTATTTATTTTAAAGAGCATAGAAAAAAATGTCAATTTTGCTTTTTCTAAAAAAATCATTGTAAACTCGTATTATTTTTTCTGAGGATTTTTTGACACACAATATCTTATTAAAAAATATTATAACAACAGAGACATAATTCTCAAGATTCGAACAAAAAATAACGTAAAGATTAATTGATTACAATTATTGGAATTAACCCAAATTGTTAGCACTTTTCCCGTCGTCAATATTTTTATTCCAATAAAACACAAACCATCATTTTTTTCTTTTTAGTACACGACTGTCATTCTTTCTCATGTTTTTAATGTTTATCGACAATTCAAGAAAATTCGATAGGTTCCGACAGTGGTTAAACAACATTTTTGAATTTTAGTTCTTATTTCTTATTGTTGTAATATGAAAAAAAATACGAATTTATCAATATCGACAAGTACTCCCTCGTCGCTCGACAAATTTTTGTCATAAATGATCTATTTATATTTTTTACAATTTTTTGTTTTTAAATTAATATTATAATTATTATATAAATAATAATATCTTTATGATTTTGTGTTGAAACAGACTGATTTTCCCACGACCAAAACAATAATCAAGTATTATTCCATTTTCAGCTACTGTTTTTACGCCCCATTGAAACCAATTTTTTGTCCGTACTGATTGGACGCAGATGTCGTTTTCCCGCAAGCGGGTGATCCGCGACTGGGGAAGATAAAACTTGGATAAAACGGGTGCACAAACAGATTGTTTGCGTGTGTCTTCCTGAGCCTTCTTCATAATGCTCCGTATTACTCGGTTTACACTAACCCAAGGTAAACCTGTTCGACTTCGATTTAATAGAAACCATACCAATATTTACTTTATTATTTATATACTATTATTATAATTTATATATGATATCAAAATATAAACTTGTTTATTTATTATATTTCACAATAATTAAGGGCAATAAGTCTTTTATGTAAAAAGTTAATGGAAATAAAAATACACAAAAAATAAAACTTGTTTAAAAACTTTCGAAATTATAAATAAGCTCGAGAAAAAAATATTTTTTGATAAATAATTTCAATTTAAGACTAAATAAGAAATATCTTCGTCTTAACTTTTTTGATCCAATAAATCGGATTATTTAAAAACTTGGGTATTTTATGTTTATTTGATAGTAGAATGTTTATCAGTCCGTTTTTTGAATTTGACTAAATATATTATTTCTAATTAGTATTTTATGGTATTATTAAACTAAAAAAATACCTAGATACTAAAATAATTCATTTTTATCCAAAAACAATTGTTATGATCGATTTGGGTGAAAACCCAATCTTTTTACACAAATCGAAACAAAAAATAAGACATTGATAATAAAAACTCAAAAGTGTTGTTTTTATTATTTTTTTCTCTCGTTTTAATTATTTTTGAATGGATTAAACCCGATTTTTTAATTAAATCCAGATTTTACTGTATAATAATTATTTTTAAACCGTAACTTAAACAAAATCTCAATAATAAGTACTCGTTGTGTTTATTAAATATAAAATTAAAACAGATAAAACGTATAAACCATAAATATAAATAACAACATAATTATTTCGTTGTTGTGTTGAATCCAAAATCAAACAAAGTTGTCTGTATCATGACATCCAACTCTGGACAATTTATTACATTCACTTTTATGTCAATTCTACAATTATTTATCTTTTTAAAAAGCGGGCAATTTTGCACATGAATTTTCTTTGTGTTTTTGTTTACTGTAATTTCTTTGAGGTACTTACAATTTCCAATTACAACATTTTCTACTTTCTCTCCACACACCACAAAAACGACTTTCTCTCTAAAAATGGCAACTTTCTTCGTCTCGACAAATTTAGTAAAATTTTGTACCTTATTTACTGTTCCTATAATCTTACAACCTATAGCTCCCCCTTCTATGGAATCAAAGTAAACATCTTGTAAAACAACTTTTTTGACGGTGTTTTCCAATTTTAGCTTTCCAAATGTTTTCGACATCCATTTTGGTGACAAAATTCGAATATCTCGAAAATTTGCGTTTGATAAGTCGATAATTCTTTGGTTGTCTCTATTATAAAAATTAAGAATAACAACACCATAATCGATCAGTGGAATCGATTCAAACACGAATTTTGCATTAACGTATTGTTGTGATAATCTCATTTTTAAACTTATTTGTCGAACATTTCCACAAAAATCTATTTGTTTTTCACCATTATATTGATTTTCTGAATCAATTCTGAGATGAAACGCCCCGTCTTGGATATTTTCAACGTGAGATGTCCGCCTGTGTATTCCTTTACCAATATCATGAAATGTGATACACGCGAAAAAAGTATCACTCATCTGTATTTTCAAACGTTTCAACGCGCCAACTGTCATTTCCAAATGAAAATTGTAACGATCAAATTTGGTTGAAAGATATGGGAAATTCCCGATGCTGTTTGTTTCATGAAAAAATCCCTTCGTCAGTTTCTTATTAAAAAATTCATATTTTTCAAATTGTTTCAAGAAATCTTTGCTGTTGCAAATTTCAGTGTTGAAAAAGTTTGAGTGGTCACATTTTTCAATTATCGTTTTTCGTTGAAGCAAACACAAAATTTTTGAGTTTGAGCACGACGAAAAAACACTCTTTTTGTCTTTTAATGTCTTAGGGAAGTGAAAGTGTGCGATTTCAGTTTCTTTGTATTCATTTTGTTCACAAAAAGTGACTCCATAGCATCGGGTGAACTCGACATTTTGCACAACTGAGTGTGAAACACCAACATCTTTGCAATCAAAAAAGTACATTTCATGATTTTCAATTCCATGTATTATGATGTTGTTGCTGTTTATCACAAAAACTTTAGAAATTTTCATCTTATGTTGCACATCCAATTCATTAGTTTGAATTTCTAAATGATTTGAACATTCACTGCACATTGTGATACACAAAGTCTTGACACATAAATTAATAACATAACAATTGTTCATACAGATTTCATTAGTTGTGTCTGTTGTAACATTGATATTTGCACATTGTCTCAGTTCTATTTTGTTGCATACTTTACTGATAATTTCGATGTTATAGAGACCTTGAATATTCACGTTTAAAACGTTGTTTGTTGATAAATATATCTTTTTCAGTTGTTCACACTTCTCATACACAATTAGTGGAGCTTGTAGTGTCAATAACATCTTTAAAATTTCATCGCTTTCAATAAATTTGTTCTTCATTGAATAGTCGAGATATGTTGAAACTTCATTGTTTGATTCACTTGGTCTCTTCTCGTTTTTGATGTTATTTTCATCATCAAGTATGACATTTTCAACGTTGTAGTTATTGGTTTGGTGGTACGTCTTTACTCGGTCATATTGTAATATCGTTTTCTCTACGACGAACACCTCTCCTGAAAATCGCGAGTTCCCTAAAAATAATGTGCCGTCAATAACATCAGACGTTTTGAATGGAGTGAAGTGCAACACAGTAATTCCAGCCTTTTCAAGTTTCTCCCTCAATTTATTTATTATAGATTTGTGTTTGATTGATATTATGTTACATTCAAGAACAGCACAAATTTTGATTGGCGGAAGGTGATGAGATTTTCTGAGTTCCGGTATTGTCACAATTTTCTCTATGAATTCGGGCATTGCACAACGCCAAAAGACGATTGATGTTATCGTTTTATTTAAAATTGTTTTTGCAACGTTTTCAAATTTGCAGTTCCACTCAATGACGTTAAGACGTTTCAAATTAGTCATTTTGTGGAGGTACTTGTTGTATGGCTTTGTGTTGTCCAAAAACACATCTGTGATCTTTGGAAATGCCAAACTGTTGATTTGACTGTGTTGTTTGAAGAACGATGGAAATCGACTGGTTTGGACAAGTCGAACAAATTTAACGTGTTGTAAAATATTAGAAGAGTATGTGTTTTCTATCATATAATCGGGGCATTGCAGGGTTTCAATATTTGTCATCGTCTTTTCAAAAAACGAAAAAATTTGTTTGTAAATGATGCATATTTTTGAAGGACTCAATTCAATGAGAAATTTAGAAATATCAATATACGGATTGATGTGAAGACATTCCAAACTACTTTTACACTTTTTATTAACTAACATAAAGTTTTGGAGAGCGGAAATAGTGTTGATGTACAGAGTTACATTCATTAAGAAGACTTGCTCCAAACGTACCATTTTAAATGATTTTTATATAGTTTTATTTTTTATATAATAAATTTTAATTATCAACTATTAAAAAACTATTTATATATCATTTCAATTAATTAATGCTACAAACCTCAATTAAATAGTGTTTTTTGAAAAAGAAAAAATGGCATTATATCTTTTTGGATATATAGATAGCAGAAAAACCGGGGACCAGACTAATTTTAGCTATTGAATATTAAGCGGATTATATACAATAAAACGGGCGAATATATAAATAAATGTGTAATTTTCTTATTATTTGGGCTTAAAAACGGTTATTATTCGGGATGAAAAAAACAAATGTGTTGTATAAAGTTTGAATGAACAACAGTTTAATGTGAGTTATAATAGTAAGTTTATTATTATTAATTATTATTTTATTATAAAATATAATTCTTTTGTTCAACCTTGTTTAACTTCAACACAATCATTCAAATAACCCATTTATTCAAGTTTTTAAAAAAGTCATTGTAGTCTTCTCTATTCACTAGGTTGATTAAATGAGTCACTTTTCGTTTAGCATTAAAAGTGACTCACGCAATAAATAAAAATAAAGTAAAGAATAAATAAATTGTTGGAATGTTAGACATTTAGTAAATGATTGATGATTATTAAACGTATTCAACAATAAGAGATAAATCAATACAAAGAACAAACTTTACCTTGCCTCGGCTGGGCATTAACAAATGAGAAAACTCTGAATGATTAATTAAGAGTTTCTTATTTTATAGTTTTTTTCTATTTTATTTAAAAAAACAGTGTGTCTATTAATACTTGGTCCCTGGTTTTTGAAAATAAACCAACATATCCTCCAAAAACCCGATTAATTGTTTATTTTTTTTAACAAGAAAACTTTATACCAAAAATAAAACAGTCCAATTTAGTCTGGTCCCTGGTTTTTCTTCTATCTGTAATGAATAATCCTATTCACAAACTT
>NW_004440347.1:180235-181739 GCF_000330505.1 Entamoeba invadens IP1
TCCAACTTTTTTGTTTATTTTTTTTAAATAATTATAAAAAAATAAAAATATGCTGTTTTGGGAAGGTTTTTGAAAAATTTGAACAAAATTTCACTTTAAAAGGTTTTTCAAATAATAAGACCAAAAGTGTTTTGAAAATTAAATTATTAACAGAAAAAACAAATAAGAAAAATTCAAATAATTAAACAAAAACACAAAAATTGGGTTTTGAGAATATGTATATGTTGAGTGCTACAGTATGGGGAAAAAGTCACACCACATTTTTTTCAGTATATAATTCAAGTCAATTTTCGGGAAGAAAAATTCAATGAAAAATTCCATTAAAAAATTCCCGAAAAAATAAACAATTTTCATGTGAAAAAATGTGGTGTGACTTTTTCACCATACTGTATAAATAAACAATTAAAAAAATGATATTGGAATGAAGTAAATTAAAATTGTTGTTAATTCACTATGTATGCGAACACAATATATAATTTGATTTATATATATATGTATTTTTTAAAGTAATTTTTGTTTCATTGTATTAATTAAACATAAATCGGTGTATCAAATTAAACACCAATGGAGTTTTGATACATTTCTTAATCATATTATTAACATTATAACAACCTAAAAATTAAAAGAAGTGACTTATAATCTAAACACATATTAAGTTATTTAATTTAATAATGACAGTTTATAGTTTCGTTATATGAAAATAAAAATAAATAAAATGACACGACAGTGTTGGACCATATTGTCCCACCTTTTTTGTCACTTTTTATGGTATTATTTTTTAGCGTTTCCTAAATATGGGAAATGTTGAGACAGTATAATGATGTTAACGATTATAAGCAATCGATGAAAACTAAGTGCCATAAGCTATAAAAAGACGCAAATTTATTATTAAAAATAAAAAAATTCAAATATTAAATAGATTAAACATACGTCAATGTAATTTATAAAACATTTAAAAACATTTTATAAGTGATAAAAACCAATTAACAAAAGAAACAATCAATTAAAAAATATTTTAACAATGGAATATATGAAAGAATCAACACGAAAATCAAACAATGTATTTTTTACACTCTGTCCATTAGTTGTATCCAGTAATAAGTCGTTTTGCATAAAAGTACAAAACAAGGGAAACATCGATTAAAAAGAGAATTTCATTATAAACACGTAATGATAAACACAATAAATAAATATGGTCAATAAAAATAAACAATAACTTGTTAGCAGCTTAGTGTGATAATAACAATGATGCTTACTTGATTAACACAATATCTATTTTGTTAATCATAAATATTTAATAAATAACAATTATTTTTAATGAAATAAACTCAATCTCAAACACATGTTTTTTGTTTTTTTGAAACCATATTTCATTTATTTGATGGTTTAGTCACTTTAACATTATTACATCAAACTAAAATAAATAATACATATTTCTTGAAAGTAACATAATTTGTGAAAATAATAATATTTTTGTCGTTTTAAATATTTTTAAATATAAAGG
>NW_004440347.1:181839-183236 GCF_000330505.1 Entamoeba invadens IP1
ACATTCTTCTTGAATTTTTTTAAAAAACATGTTTTAATTGTTTTGTTTATTAAATAAGTAAATATATATTTTTATAATTTTAATATACAATCATTATATTAATTCCGTTAATTGTATTCATTAATTTTTATTTATTAAAAATGTTTTGAATAACAAAACATTTCAGTTTAAATAACATGTATAAAATAATTATTGTAAACAATTTCACTACAAAAATACGATTATATAATGATTTAATATTAATATTAAAAATTGATATTTTTCGTGTTTGTTTTGAAAACACGAGTATTATTACAATTTTAATAATTATTAAATCTAAAAAATTAAAAATAGTTTTCATTAAATACCAACAGCAGAGACACCAAGGTAAAACGCAGATTTAAAAAAATTTCTGAAACAATATTATTTAAACCTCTCTTTAATTACGTATCAGAAGATGAGATTCAAAATTGTTGTTTTTGTTTTTTATGTAAAAAATTTGAAAACAAAAATAAAGTTGGTTTACATATGAATGATGAACACAAACATTGAATTAAAAGAAGAAGAATCAATGCTATATGATTTTTGTGAAAATTTATCTGATTCACTCAACAAACTGGTGTGTTATTGTTTTTTTGATTACACAATTAGAAAAATGCAAATCAATAGTGAATAAATATATTTTGAAGAATACAAATGGTCTAAATGAAGAAAGTTTTGAATTATTATTAAGTTCTTTTCAGACCAAAATAAAATGTTTGTTGAAAATTAATGAACAACACCAAAGACTTGTAACAGATGACGTTCAATTTAGAACCCAAATATTATCTAAACCAAATGAAAATTTATCCACAAAATCAACAATTCAAAAAGCTGAATGTATGAGAGGTGGTTATTCCGGAAAAACATTACGTGGAGGATTTAGAGGAGGTATGGGAGTAACACTTCACCAACCAAAAAAATATTTCAAGTGAAAATGAATCAAATTAATCATCCAATATATTTGAAGAAACACAACCAACAACACCTCCAACACAAAATATTCAACAAAATAACACTATACTTTTTTCTACTGATAATTATATTCAAAAATATTCAAATTCACCCAGTTTTATTCGTTCCGAAAACAATGATAATACACAATTTATACAAATAGAAAAGTTAATCGATGAAAATAAAAACCCACCACTACAAATTCCATTTACAGAAAATGAGAAAAAAAAATAATACCTAAAATTGAATGTTTAGAATAAATATTTTTCTAATGGGGAGACTCGGGATGTTTTTAAATTTGCCGCAGATATCAAAAACATGGAAAGATCAAAAAATGAAACATTGAAAAATTTATTTTATTATTTTTTGGTGTAATTTCTGGTTCTTGTGGATTTTCAAAAAATGATAATTCAAAAGTGAGGGAA
>NW_004440347.1:183336-201872 GCF_000330505.1 Entamoeba invadens IP1
TGATAACGAATATCCAAGTTTAAGCAATAGTACAATTGTGAGAAGACTTAGTTTAATATCAAAACAACGAAAAAATTAATTGATTACAAAGTTGAATAAAATGACAAGTTATTGTATTATAGCAGATTCAGCAAAATATGGTATTGAAGAAAACCTTTTTTGTTTATTCGTATTTTATATGAAGATTTAGAAATTGAAGAAAAAAGATTAGCAACTGATAAAGTTAAATGCAAACCAAATGCATTTTCTTTGTTAAAATTGATTGTAAAAACTTTAACTGGTTATTCTATTTCGATTTCGTTTTGTGAAGCCATGTGTGTTGATGGCGCAGAAGTTATGAAAGGGGAAAACAATGGTTTGAATACAAAAATGCAGCAATTAATAAAAATGGTTGATAAAAACAAAACCGAATTTAAATGTAATTACTGTTGTGTACATCGATTAAACAAAGGATCAGAAAAACCTTTTGATTGTGATGAATGCAAAAATGTAAAAAGGTTTTGAAAACTTTAACATGTGATAATAATAGAAATAAATATTCAATTTTTTGTTCAGAATTGGGAATTTCTGTATATAACACACAAATACCAATTTATTGCAATGTGAGGTTTGTGTTTATTGTTTCAATAAGCAATTTTGTAATTGACAATTTGGATACAATTAAAGAATTTGCAGAAAGCAATTTGTTGTTTTCGGGTCAAATTTCTACTATTTACAATGTTGGTGAGAAATCCTTTTCAAATAACAATTTCATTGCTTTAATATTTTTTCATTGATTTTTTATTAACAAAAGTAAAGTTTATTATTGAATGGATACAAACTCCAAATTTGTTTTTACCTGTGGTAATTGATAGGATTGATCAATTAATCAAATTTATGTTTGATTATAGAATTGAAATTATGAATAAATCTGAAAAATTGTTCGAGCTAACTTTTCTATCCGATATCAAAAACGAGTTTAAAACTGAAATGTGGGCTTTGTGTATTAAAATTATAACTCAATTTATTCAATCTTTTGTCGTTCGATTTAGTTTGGCACTTAGATAATTATCTAACACTGAAATTGATACAATACATTGGAATGAAATGTTGACTTATGATGATTTTAAATTATTTAGAAAAAAAACTTGTTACTCGAGATGATGAACTTGAAAGCTTCATCGAATTATATTACTATCCAACAACAAAAATACAAAATTTGCATTATAAAGTTGAAATAATGGATGAACTTGTATTGTTAAATAGTGGATTAAAATTAATCCAGAAAAGATGGAAAAAATAAAAAATTATCAAGATTTATTAAAATCAAAAACAAATAGAAAAAAATACAAAAAAATGAATAAAAAAGTTAAATTTAAAAAAAATGAAAAATGTATATGAAAACATAACTACTGATACTTTTGAATTAAATGCAATAAGAAGCTGTTCAGAAGAAAGAAAACAAACTTTAATTGTGAATTATATAAAAACAGAAGAAAAATCAAGAAAAATTAGGAATTAATATCTTGAACAAACTCCATTTCCAATTCATTGTATAACGTTACATGAAGTATTTTTTAATGAACAAAGATGAGAAAGGTTTATTTTCTTTGTTGTTAATAATTACTGGAAAATTGGATGTAATTAGTCCTAGTTCGTGTTGTGTAGAAAGTGGATTTTTTGAAACAAACAATTGAACGACCCTCATCTGAAATCTTGTGGAAGATTTGGACGACTTGATGCGCATGGTATCGTTTTAGGTAAATGATATTTTAATATTTTATTTGATGAAATTATAAAATAATACACATTAAATATAATTTTTTTATTTACTGAAACATAATTTATTTAAAAATAATTTAATACAAACTTTAAATAATATTTTAATCATACAATTTCTTTTTTTACAATAAAAAGCATCTATTTGTGGATTTTATATTTGTGGGTTACGTCTATTTGTGGGTCAATGGATCAATCGAATGCAAAACTCACAAATAAATATTTTTTCTCTGTTTGAAAATTCACAAATAGATGCTTTTTACTGTATTTGTTTTTAAATAAATTGTCATAACAAAAAATAAAAAAATAACAATGTTCAACAACAACTGTCTTTATTTAAGTATTAATTATTGCCAATCGCTTATCACAAATTACCATAAAAAATAAAAATATTTTAAATAGAAAAGTATTTTTGTAAATTATTGTGAGAAAAACATTGAAAATTGAAAACAACACAACCATATGGTAAAACTATTAACAATTATGCCGAAAATACTTAAATGAATACTCTATGATGGGACAATGTGGTTAAATAGGATTAGATAAATTAATTTATATTAATTATGATTTCATCGTGTTCTTAACAGCACATTTTATAACAAAAAACAACAATAGTTTTATTTTAATTTTATTACAATTAGTTCTAAATATAATCCATAGCCAAACGCGGTCATATAGTCTTTGAATTATTATTATTTTAAAGTACATTTTTTATGCTTAAATTTTTTAAGTAGAGTCTGTGCTACAACGTTGTACACTACTCAAACGTTGTTCACTTGGTGTTATATTTTTAGAACCAAAGAAGTTCTTACAATAAACGGAACTATCAGCAAATAACAATAATGTTTACCATTTAAAACTTAATTTTTTATCAATTCCTGCTTTAAAACAATTTCAAAAAGTAAAAAAAAATAATTGGTTCAGAGCTGCTCTAAACTAAAAAACGTTTAATTTAATTTAACTTTCATTTAATAAAGTTAAATAATTGAACTTCATTATTTATCTTCCTTTTATTTACAAAAACAAAACAATTTGTTCAGAAAAATTAAAAAAAACAAAAAATACGAGTACATAAAATTAAAAAAAATACACTTTTCAACACAAGCAAGACATATTTTTTATTCTGAATAATTTATAAGCTTTTTGAACAACAAAAAAGCAAAGATATGGCGTAAAGTATAATAAATATTATGTTTGAACATATTAGAGATTCTGGTGGTGTTCAATTTAATATTATTAACTCAACAATAGAAACGAATTAATTCAGAGCTTTTTGTAATAAAACATAACAAGAAAGCTTTCATTAACATTTCTTCGTCTAGTTGAAAGCATTAAACAAACGATAAATTTAGTTTATTTTTTTTCAAAAATTTAACAACAGAAAAAAGAACACAAACACATAATCAATCTAAATTATAATTCAAAGGTTTAGTCTTTATAATAATAACTAGAGTTAAGCGTTTTTAAAAAAACACTCGGCTTTTGTAATTCTATATTTACATATTGTTGCCAAAAAGCATTTATGAGCTGTGTTATAAAACTCACCATGTTTAAAACTTTTTTAAAAATATTTTTACTTGTTCTTTGTAAAAAGAATTTTTTCAACAAAAAAAGAATCAAAGTTTTAAATTAAACAACTGATAATTTTTATTTATAAGTATTATTATAGTTAAAATATAGTTTTTAATGGATTTTAAATTTTTGGCTGTTTATTATTAAAAAAATAAAAAAAAACAAATATCAGAGCAACTTTAAATAAGTTTTATTTACATGTGTAATTTACAATTAAAAGGTTTTGGTGTACAATTATATTAACACAAAGATATATGTAATTTGTTGTATTTAAAAGTAATTTGGATAAAATTTTGTGTTTGATATAAATTATCGTTTTATATTTTTTTTTATTTTATCATATGGTAGAGTCAGTCGATAAACGTTGTCTGTTCCCCAAACGTTGTCTTTTTGACAAAAAATAATTGATTTTTGTTTTAAAAAACGGGAATTAGGTAAAAATGAAAAAAAACCGGGAAAAATATTGAAACAACGATTTTGGGGTTTTTCAAAAAAAATCCCGAAATATTCCATTTATAATGGTCTAAAAATCGGCAGACAACGTTACAGACCAGACAACTTTTAGCAAATGACTCTATAAATAATTGTGTTTTGTCATTTATTTTTCGTTTTTCAAAAATAATAATGTTATTTACCATTTTATTGTTTTTTAAGTTTTTTTCAATAACATGATCATTTGGCCGACCCCGAGTAAAATGTATTGGAATTAAATTTTAATCAGATAAAATATGTTGAAAAAATCACTTGGATGAAAAATAAAATTACTATAACATACTATACAAAACTATCAATTATTCTATTAAAACCCTTGAAATTATACAGACTTATCATTATAAAAAAAGAGTGAATAACAGAGCCAACATAACACTTAAAGTTTTATTCTTTATTTTAGAGAACTTAAACATTATCTTTGAACTAAAAAAACATAAGATGTTTGTTCTTTGTATTGAATTGAATTGGAAATATCAATTAACAAACTAGAGGCGGCTCTGTGCCGCAACGACCCGACGGAACTTTCTCTACATGTTTAACCCAACAAGCCTGAAACCAGCCAAATCTCGCCGATTGAATGGTCTCAACTCGAAATCATCATCATTTGGCATGGTTTCCGGGTGTTTGTTGACTACGACAAGAAAAATGAAGATCTTGAATTTAATTTATTTTGTTGGTTTTATGTTTTTTTGATTTGGAAAAAGAAAAACATAAAAGAAAAAAGAAAATGTTATTGGTATGCTTAATGGTGTTTTATTTTAAGATTTATATGTTTTGTAAAATATTTGGCCGTTATTTAGAAGATTCTGAGGTGTACAACGTTGTAGCACTGACTCTACATTAAAAATAATTTTTGAAGACTGTTTTTCTATTTTTTACTTGAAAAAATATAATCAAAATTATGACAAAAAAAGAAACCCATAAGTAATGAACAAAATAAATGCAAAAATTGGGGACACCAGTACATATTTGAAAAACAGTTTAGCTCCATGATTCTGCAAGAATTGCTTTTTGCACTAAAATATTTTTTGGCAAAATGAATTTAAAACTTCCCTCATTGTTGGTCTCTATTTAGAACATTTGTAAAAATATACAGTGGCAATATTTAAGTACTTAATATGGAATAAACCCACTTAAATGAGTAAAATTATGTTTTATTTTTGGAAATAACAAAAAATTAAAAAAACTGAAATTATGTTATAAGACAAAAACATTTTAATAATAACAAATTATTTCTTATTAAAAATATCATTTTATTAACAAAAAAAAACAAAAAAAACAATTAATTAAAATTTATTCCATGACATTTGCAAAACTTGGGCTAGTATGTTGATTTGTTCTGGTGTAGACTTTATGATTTTTAAGTCCTTTTCAAGTTTAAATACTGTTTTTCAACGCTTTGAGTGGAAAACTTGTCGAATCCAGAATCCATTTGGTATTTGACCAAAAAGTGTATGATTTTTACATTTTTGTGTAAAAAACGACATTTTACGATTTACACAAAATGTAATTTATTTTTTAATCCAAATGTTTCTTTAAAACAGTTTTCAACAAAAGCTCAAAAGTTTAATTTAAAAATACCGACTTTGAAGTTTATAAATAAAAAATAATCAATTCAATTTCAATCCAAAAAATTCAATTCTTCGTATTATCCCGTTTTTTCTCTTATTGTTCCTTAAATGTTATTTTTTGTTATTGTTATTGTTATTGTTTGAATTCTCGTCTTTATTTTTTCATTTGTTATGTTTTTTATCTTTCTATCATCTTCTTTTGAATCTTAACAATAACTGTTATGAAATATTTTTTAATGTTATTTGTTCAAAAACAATCATTGAAATAATGTGCACAAAAAAGACCACAAATTCAATCGGCTTTTATTTTCAAGCTAGTCCATTGTGCTCGTACTTGTTCTTTTTTCACTTTTTGAACCTTTTTTGAGCTTCTTTTTGTTAAAAGAAAATACTATTCGAAACGAATTTTGTAAAAAACAAAAGCTATATTTTAAGTTTATTTTAATTAAAATAAAAAACTATTTCAACCATTTTTTCTTTTCGAGCAAAATTGACTTTTTACTCAAGAAACAAAAAAAGATTCAATCAAAACCATTTTTCTATTTATAAAGGGTGGTACTTAAGTTTTTTCTATTTTGGTTTAAAGTTCAACCAAAGTTTCACAAAATTTACTCACTTAAGTGGGTTTATTCCATTACTGTATATCATATTAGATTGTTTATTTTAATTTATAATAGATTTATGTTTTGGTTAGGAAATTGTATTTTTGTTTGAAATTTATTTTTTAAAAACAATAATTGACAACTTATTATTATTGGTGATTTATTTTAAAACATTTTTTTCAAAATTAAAATATAATAATATTTATTGTTATTGTTTTTTATCTGTATATTCAAAAATACTTACCCAATATATATCCAAATTTATTTAAAAAATTTTGGGACAACAATTTCAAAAAGTGTTAAATATAGAACTATTGGGTTGTCGGAGAGTTAAACAATTTTTTTGTTTAAAATAAACTATAAAAAAGTTATTAATTTATTATTTATTGCTATTATACTCTTTATACATCAATCACAATTCGAATAATTAATCGAAAGAAAAACACCAAAACAAAATATGGAAGAAATTTTTTTATTCATGTTTAATAAAACATCAAATTTAAATAATAAAATTTAATAACAATCACGTAATTTGTGTAATTCATTTAAAAATTATAATTTATAAAAAAGAAAATAAACTCGACAATTACTAACAATTTAAACAAAACAATTTAATTATTCACAATTATCATAAATTGTTATTACTATTATTGTTTATATAATAACAAATATTATAATAATTAACAATATTTTTAACATATCACTGATTTTAATTTCGGCTTAAAACAAAGAGATTTGTAAATATATTTGACATAACTTTTTAAGCATTTTAATAATAAATAACTAATAAACTATTAATTTAATAAAAAAATAATCATATTTTTTAAGTTGAAAATAAATATTTTTAAATTTACTCAATCTAAATTTTTTTAATTTATTAACTTACGATTATATAACTCTTTATTAATTCTACAAATCATAAGAAAATACCAATAATTAATTAAAAAAGCTTAATATGTATATTTATGATATTTTTATTGTATTTTTCATTATATTAATTTATGGTTATTATATAATTATTATCCAGTTTTTATGGATAATATAATAACAATTTATTTAAATTATTAACTATTATGTTCAATTATTTATCATATAATATATGTAAAACAATAAAATAATCGATTAATTCAATACTATCATTTTAGTTGGATTTACAGTCAAACCTCCAAAAGTTGTACTTTTTACAAGTCGGTTATTTCAAAAGCGGCCGTTTTAGACTAAAACATCTCTTATGGTAGTGCTCTATAGCGAGGTTTTTGAGGTTTATTTGGCCAAAAATGCCCGCTTTTGAGAAAAAAATAATTATAATATCAATTCCTGAAAGGTTGGATTTACTTAGAAAAACCATTGGTTGTTTCAAGTAATATTTAATAAAACATAGATATGCTTGTGTTTTATATACTCAATAGCTGTTTTAATAACCTTTTTGCTATTTTGAACCAGATGATTTTTGTTATTGTTGTTTGTGACAATTATACGGAGTTGTTTTGTTTCCCGATCGCGTTTTCTGAATTCAAACCTCTCGTTTTACTTGATTATGTCACATGTGTTGTAATCACAAAAAATAAAATTGAACTATAAAATATAATGTATTAATGAATTACTATTCATAAAATATATTATAATATTGTTTTGTTATTGTTATGATTGAGTGTGCAATATTGATATCACCAATTTTTAAATGTATTACAATTTTATTTAATATATTTTTATTACACACAATATAAGAATGGTGTTATTTAATGCAATAAGATTAACGCTAAATAACATATAGAATGTTAATAATTTATATTAAACTATCCAACTCTCTTCGTACTTCAACTTGGTGTTATTATTCGTGTTTGTAATTTAACGTTTTAAACTATCGGCAAGTAGCTACTCAGATCACTTTATTAATAGCAAATTTAGTCTTGTGAATACAAAAACGTTATCAACAAAAATGTTCAAACTTCTCATTCCTTTTCATACATAATTTTAAATTCACAGCTTATATTTTGATATTAATTATAAACAATTATCTCATATTTTATAAACTAACCAAATGAATAATTTAGTGGGTGTTAAGAAAAAGTGAGCAAAAACAGAAATTAAGTTTAATAAAATTTAATTATTGTTGGGGTTTTAGACACAAAAATTTTAAAGAAAACGATTAGTATAATAATCTATAATAACATATTATTACCCATAATAAATAATTATTTTCAGCTTAATTAATATAATTTATTAATTGTTTGAAATTGGAGAGTGATTAATGCTAACCTTGAGTTAACCTAGATGATCATCTCTCCCCTTTGCCCATTCAAGGTGATGGGTGGGGTTTTGTTAAATTTATGTCAGCAAATCAAAAAATACTAAAATACAAAAATAGAATTACATAATTTGTATTGATATATTAAATATGGTAATTTAAAATTATCAATTATAACATAGTAACAATTAAAAACTCGTTTAAACTCATTTAAATTCCAAAAAACATTTGTTGTTCTCTAAACAAAAAAAAACAGTCGTTTAAATGCAGTTTCGAGCCTTGTGGTCCTAGAGCGCATTTCACGAAGTTTTGAAAAAAACCCGTTCAATTCCAACTGATGTTGGAAATACACAAACGATGATGTGTTCAACACCAAGTAAATTGGTTATTCCATGTTTTTCCAATTCATCATAAATATCTAAGAGTGTAAGTCGACTTTTACTCTTTGTGATTTTTAAAAATTTCTGGTGAAAAGTACAATTTGGCGTTATTTTAGAATTAAATTTTTTTCTTTTGGTGTTTTTCTCCATAATATTTCTGCCAACACACATATTTCATGTTCAAGTTGATGATCAAAGGTTTTGATTGATGTTGTAATTTAACTTGGAACGCCTTGTGTTGTCAATATTTCATTTGGTGAATAAAACAATTGGAGCAGTTCTTTAAAAAAAATCATAATTGTGATTTTTTCTGAATACATTTTCGTCAATTTCACCACTTTGCCAATCAACAAAATGCCTTGCTCTTTTCATATTTGCGGAATGTGAAATTTTGTTAAAACGAGGGTGTATTTGAATTTGTAGTCTTTTCAAAACTTTCGTAAGAAACAAGTCGCCAGTTTCAAGGTAATCCTTTGCTTTTTTGAATTCGTCCCAAACACCACTTTCAACTTCATTCAGTAAAATATCAATATAACTTTCAAATAATTCAAGGCGTTCAACATATTCAAACAAAAGACAATCATCTTCTTGCAATGAAGAAACGAGAGTAAACAATATTCTAAATACCTCTTTTGCTTTGAAAAATACTTTCTTGATATTTTCATTGTTCATATTAAAGAGAATTCTTTGAACTACTTCTTCCTCTGCCATATCACTTGCGCTTTGACACTGTTCTGCCACATCATAATCCTTTTGTGTACTTTTGATAAAATGTACACCATCTTGGCCAATCACAATGCCATTTTTATCAAATTCTGTCATTAGACTTTCAAGTGGTTCTCCAGTACTCAAATAATTTGCAACTTGTTCATAATTATTGGTGATATCTTCAACGTTTTTGTATATATAACACCAACGAGTAAAGGAATATGTTGCTTTTATTCTGTGTTCAATTTGGCAATGTTGATTATAGTCAGACAATCTTCGTTTTCTACAGAACCATTGACATAATATTTTCAACATTTTTATTTCAGGCTCCTTATCTAATCCTTCACCAGTTAGAGCTACACGATGTGCACTACACCAAAAGTTTTTTATTTCCGTATCAATAAGAGGTATACCCGAACGTTCATCTTTGTTGATCAATTCATTCATTTCCACTGAAAGTCCTCCATCTAAACCCGAACATACAGATGCACCATCTGTTGTACAGTTGATAATTCTATAACAGTTTAATCCAAGTCTGGTAATTTTATCAACAAGCCACTTTGCTAACGTTTTGGCATCTGTTGATCCTTTGTATTCTTGTAATAACAGTGGCATTGAGTAGACACGTTTACCTTTAACTAAACGCATGAAAACACAGAATATTTCTTGGTCACCTTTCGTGGTTGAATCTACAGATATTGCAATACACTTGTGAAGGTCTCTTTCTGCTTTAATTTGGTTTCGTTGAGCAGTGTTATTAGTCATCACTTGTGTCTTGCTCGTCTTTGCACTTAATGCTAACGTCTTTGCACGATTCAGGGTATCTCTACTAAATGCTGCATGTGACATGAGAATACACCTTTTAATTGTTCTAATTTGTTCTTCGCTCATATGTGAAGAAACAGCCTCGTTGTTCATTACATAGCCAACAACCATTCTTTGCATTACCATCACACTTGAAAGAAACTTTTTGTTTGTGATTGTTCCAATGTCTTTAAATAGATAATCGTATGCTACAATGAAACGCTCCAATATGAAACTTGATGTTTTATCATATGAAAATTTGCGCACACTTTCACACACAACTTGAATGTTTAAATCTTTGTAGCCAATAACATGGTAGGTGATAAAGGCCCCATCCTCAAACGCTTCCAATTCTTTAACAAGTGGTGTTATGAGATTTTCTGAAACTCCTACGAACAATTTCTTATTCTTAATCTCTTCAATAAGATCATGATTCAACATTTGTTCATATTCTGATGCTTCATCGTGTTCATTTAATTTTTCTTGATCAATAATTCTCTCGGCTCTCAGCATTTCGTCTAACAGAATTTCATCAAATTCAGCTTCATCTTCATCGTCGTCAAATCCACCATTTATTGTTTTTAGTATTTTTTTGTGTTGATTAACACTCTGAATCAAACACTGATGGTTCATATTGATTGATGTTGTTTTCACTCAAGTGTTTATTATCATATAATCTAAACAAAGATAGATTTATTTGTTTAATAAAAGGACCTTTAGCAAATGAAATACACATATCATTTTTAGTGTACATAATTGCTGGGTCGCTTGGATGTGATATTTTTTGATATTGTGGAGTTTGTATCGGCTGTTATAAAATTTTGTATTTTTTTAATTCACCTTTACTCAGGCTAACATTTTGTTGGTGATATTCTTTAAAGTAAGAACTGTAATATCTTTCACCGTTTTTAAAGGTATCTATCTGTATTGCTGGATATTTTTATCCAGCAATAAACAATCATCATGAGAGTGTTATAAACTTCTCATTAGGGTGTTTTTAAACTTTTGAACTATTTTCAAGTGAATTGGATTGAAAATGGCCTATTCATATATGGTGTCGATTTAATCAACAAATCAGAACTGATAATTTAAGTGAATATTATCACTCATCACTAGTCAAAAGGTTATCATGCAAAAACTTACAATCGGAAAACTAATTATTCATTTAATGAAAATTGAAGAAAGCGAAATAAACAAAATAAAACAAATGTATTCTGGAAACAACCACTTTTATAAAATACCCACAAAAAAATACAATTTGACATTAAACTATTATAGTAATAGTAGTTCACAAAACATTTTTCAAAGAAAAATAATTAAAAATGTGGACCATCTTAAATGGACAAAATTATATGAGTTGGACGTTAATACACAACATAATATTGTTCTTAAAAAAGAAATGATTAATTATCAATGTGTAATGAAAATTATGTCGGTGAAATTAAAGATTATGATAATAAATAATTGTATTAATGACTATGATGGATATATGACAAAAAATGACCTATTAAATGAATGCGATGGTGATAATTTTATACATGATACTGAACCAAAAAGTGATATCAAAGATGGCAAAGGAGTGGTGTTTGTGTTGAGTGTGATAATGATATAAATGAATTAGTAACTGAAGATTAAAACGTTTTGTGATTTTAAGATCCACAATTCAAAAAAGAAAGAAATTGGTTATATATGTCCTTGTTGCAGGAGGTTTGTTGTTGATTGTAAATGCAAGAAAAAGTCAATAACTAAGAACAAAAAAGCAAAACGTATAAATAAGTCCAAAAATGACAATTAAATCATTAAAATTACTAATGATGTGTTGGTATTGTTGGTTTCGTGAACAATTATTAAAACATACAAACATTTGATTGTAAAAGATAAATTATTATTTGATAAAACAGTAAGCAATAAAAACGAAATTTTTAATATGGTATAATAGAATTTAATATTGTGATTATACTTTGATATATTAGATGTTACAATGAATAACAATAAAAAATAATATATTGTTAAAAATTATTTTTTTTTGAAAAATGGTAATAATTAACAAAAATTATGTGTTTAATATATTGTTATATTTATTTAAGGTTATAAATCGTTGTTTTCGTCAAAATATAAATAACAAATTGTTTTGGTAAAAAAATTTTATTTTCCTGTTTATTTAAAGGATTTTTACATATTATCAAAAAACATTTGAATATACACTCTAAATTATTTGATCCAAATTATTTTACCCTTACATCGCTTAATTCACTAAAGTTTTTAAGATCATTTCCACATTTTTTAAAAAAAAACTTAAGTAACCTTCAAATTTGTTGGTAGTATCGTAATCTGTGTATAATCGAACTTTAAAAGGCAACCAAGATTCCTTTTCGTTTATCAAACGATCAACAACACGTATTTTGTCTTGTTTCGATAATTTGACGGATTTTGATTATTTTTCGAAGCTGTTTCAATTCATTTAAAGTCTCCAAAAACACTTTCGCATCACTTACAAAAAAATTTTTGTTATTGACTTCCGACTCTTTTATAACATTATCCATCCTCTCATTTTGCTAATCAGACAGTTCATACCTTGTTACTTGTAACAAGTCATTAATATATTTATCTTCACTTATTATTCCATATCGTCAAACTGAAAAACTATATTTGCTCTTTTACCGAATGATATTTGCAAATCACGTCTAATATGACGTAGACAATTAATTATTTTTATATCATTATAAACCCTTTTAAAGCATTAATATTTGAAATAAACCTGTCACAAAATATGTGTGTTAGTATCACATTTGATTTTTAAACATAATCAAAAATAAACTCAACAATCGAGTAAGTAATTCTATCTTTCAATAAAGCGAAAAAAACTATATGAGTCTTCTTGTTCTCATCTCCAACAACACCAACTACCAACAGAAAATTTTATGGCTGGTCGCAGCCGTATCATCAATAAATATTTCGACAAATCACATTTTTTCAATTGTAATGCAACACACATTTAAAAAATTAGGCTTGTTTTGTGTGACATAATGTGGTCAACAAATTAAAACGGGTTTTAATATCACTCTAAACCCTAAAATTGTTATTAAATATATATTAATTAACTATAACATATTTTAATATTATCAAATTTTAATAAAGTTACTATTTAACAATTTAAATAAACATATAAAATCAATAACCCAATTGTTCTTTCATTTTGTATATTAATTCTAAAATATCAACATTTTTTATCATACATAAGACTTTCCTCCAACGAAAGGCCCATTGAAAAATTCAAGATAACAGAAAAATACGATACCCACATTCCCAACACTCACTTTGTTGAGTTGTACAAAAATCAATTTTTTCGTAATTTTTAAAAATGCTTTTATTAAATTAATACTCAGACTGGGAAATTTCGAAGGAAAAAATTATTTGTATGATGAAATTACTTATTGTAATATACAGATGCCCTCAACACCTTTTTATACAATAATAATAAACTCCAGTGATTATTATTAATAAAATTGGGAATAAGCACGATTTGTGAATTTGTTTCAATCATTGAATTACTATGATTAATCATCTGACCAACAGAAAAAAATTAAAAAACAATTAACATCATGAAAAAATAACGTTGGTTTATTTTTTCAATGATTGCATCAATAAAGAACAAACAAATTTAAAGTCTTTGTGTAATTTTTGAAATAAATGGCAGTTCAGTAAGAAGTTCAATAGAATCAACATCACTAAAACATTTTAAGCGTTTTTTATATTTTTGTTTCATTTTTGTATCACCACAATCCAAGTCTTTAATTTTTGGCTTTTTACTATCACTTCTAAAATATTTTTTGTTGTTTTATTCATTTTAGCTTGTTGATTAATTTATTGATTAACATTAAGCTTTTTATACCCGAATCCGGATTGTTGTGTTTATTGGAAGTATAAAAACTGTTCATTTGTCTTTTTATAACCGACATAAAATTTATTGGAAGTACTTTTCTACAATCCATATTCACTTTTTATTCTTTTCAATTCGTTCAAAGTATACTTCAAAAAGTCTTTTTTGTTCTGTTTTTTACAATTATTTATCTAATCACTTAAACACGTGTCCCTACTTTCATTTAAGTCTCTATGTAAATAATTATCACTATTATTATTAAAAATTGTTTATTTTCACCGTCTGGTGTTTGATTATCATAACATATTTTTAATTTTTGTGTGTGGTTTGTATACAACATTGATTTCTTTTTCTTTTTTTGACTTTTGATATGACAATCCACTGAATATTCAACACGTTGACCATGTTATAATCAAAAATGTTTTCAGAACGTTTACGTGCTTTCTGATTAGAAAAATACCAACATCAAGCTTTGGAAATAATTTGTAGTTTTGCTGACAAAAACAACTCTGATATTGTTACTTTCTAACTGAGAAGGTTAATTGGAGTCTATGTAAAAGTTACAATTATCATAAAAATAATGCCGCTATTCCTAAAGACATTTGTTCCTTCCGAAGTTGTTTATTTCAGGAATAAACATTTCATCGATCCATTCGGCAAACAAAACATTATTGAGTGTACTCTTCTCACTATACATAAAGTGACAATTGTTATTGTCATATTCCGCAAAATTCAACTGGTAATCCACTGTTTTGTTTGGTATGACTATTGCAGACTTAAGACGTTTTACACGAGCACTTATAATAACCACATGTGATTATTTTTGAGAGACTTATCAACAGCGCATCTCACCCTGGTCAAATTTATATTGCAAGAATATATAAGTCTGTTGTAGTAATATCTGCAAAGTTTTCATGACTCGACTCATTTAAATTATTATAAAATTAGCTTGTACACCTTCAATTTCTTTGTCTGCTTTTAGAAAGAAATCTAATATTTCGACAGGTTCAACACCAATTCGAGCCTTTTTGACTATTTGTACGGGTATTTTTTTTCAATCCCAACCCTTCATTAAGTTGTTTATTCCGGGCTGCGAATAAACAACTCTAAAACACCACTGTATGTATTTTTCAACCAAAGCTGTAGTTACCATTTTCCCAAAAGTTAGACCCGATTAAATCATTTGCTTTAACCTGTTTAGTTGATGTGTATTTAACTTTGATTGTCTTCCTGGTTTAAGTGCAATCCCATCAATCATCATTTTACCTGCACCTTTTAATTGAGATATTTGTGCTGGACTTACTTCGAAAAAGTATACTAAGAAATTCATAATTCACAACTTTGCGTTTTCCTTGTGCTAGAAATTCTTTATTACGAATTTTTGATTAAGTATTAATTCGACTAATAATAAAAAGTACGTGTTTTTGTTGTGAAGTTGAATATATCAAAAAATATTTTGATAAAACAATATCATAAAACAACTCAACCGACATTTTAATAACAGGATCACTCTTTAAAAATTACACAAGTCTTTCTATCAATTTTCTGGGTGTCATAATATTCAGTTTTGAATTAACATTTTTGGTTGATAAACAAATTGTCTCTCTTTTCATTGAAAAGTGTTTCTTCATAATCTTTGTCGTAAATATGAAATTTGCTTTCTCAATTGATTCTTTATTTACTGCTTCTTTTTCCGAACATTTATTTTTTAGGTTTTCTTTTATTGAACAATTGATGACAGGTGATTTTTGTTATGGGTTGAATTCAACTCCCCAAAACAAATAAGGTTCATTATCATTTGAGATGACATTGATTGTTGGTGATTTATCTATTCACCTTTGATTATTTTATTTGATCTGATAAACCTAAAATACAATTAACTTATTTTAATTCGAAAAAATGATTTGTCTGTAATTTTAATGTTTATTAATATTTTTCTTCTTTTAGTTTGCATTTTTTTAAAAAAAATTTAAATCAAAGGGGGTGGTTTTAACTAAAAATATTAAAACCTGGAAAATGCCAAATTTGGGCTCAAAAACCCTAAATTAATACATTTTCTTTCAAATTTATACCTTTGGTTTCACCCCTGTATAAAATAAAATAAATTTTATAACTTTAAACGACAAATCATTTGATATAAATTTGAAAATGTAAATTATAAAAAATGCGATATAATAGTGCTTTATAAAGGTAGTAAAGACTTATCAAAAATAGTAAAACTTGAATCAACACGATTCCAAAATCAAACAAAAACATTGTTTTTATCGAATTTATATTATAAATTCAATAAAGTCACATTAGAAAGAATTTTAGTTTGACTTTCTCCCACTCTTTAGGTATTTTTTATATCAAACTACGTTCATTTAATATACTTCAGAAATATACAACCTGATACAAAGAGGATATATACCATAACTTTCGAAACTTGTTGAACCTGGCGAGTTGCGGCGTCGGGAATTTATTTCTAAAAAAGATACTAGACACAATAAGGATATGCCTGAAATAACCAGAAACATCAAAGATGTTATAATCGAGTGTTCGTTCCAGTGTTGGGTTTGGAGGGTGAAACCTGTTTTTTGTTTCCGTCAATCAGATTCTTCAAAAATAGAATTTGTTAAAACTTGTGTACGTTAATTTAAGTTGTGGTGACGACGTGGCATTAAATAAATGAAACTTTTGTCGTCAACGTTTTGAAAAAAACAAAAAAGTGACAAAAAAGTCAGTTAAGTTGGAAGACAACAACACTCTTTGGTGTGAATTTGTAATCATCGGTCAAATCGTTGTGTTTGGCGGTGAAAGTGTCTGGTCTGCAATGATTACCTTTTTGACCTTTCTTGTACACACCTATATCATGACCATCACCAAATCCAAAAAGATTCAAACTACATTGAGGATCAATATAAAATTCGTGATCGGTGTTATTTCCACTTTTACAAAATTTTTTTGGATTCAAAGTGCCGTTTCTCACAAGTGAAAATATATAAGAACTGCCACTGCTGAGATATTGGCCATAACTATAAATTTTTCCAGTGAACACACCGCCAAACTTGTTGTAATTTGTGTCTTCCACCAAGAAGCACAAATTGCTTTTGTACATAACTTTATTAATAAACACCGAATTGCCTTCAAACCAGATGTCTTTGTATGAGTTAAACACAACATTCCCAATCTTTTTACCCGTCAACTTCTCAAGACCAGCTTTCTCTTCAAGTGTGATGTGTTCGCACTCCATTCTTTTGGCTTCTTCATCTTCTTTTTGTTTTACTTTTTCGTCATGTTGTCTTTTTGAATTGATGAATTTTTCTGATTTTATGATTTGATCGATTGCTTTGTTTTTAATTTGAATAATTTCGTGAGTTTGGTTTTGAAATAAATTAATATCCATCTGGCACTTTTCTTCAAGAAGTGCAATTCTGATTTTAAATATCTCATAAAACTTCTCGTTGTCACTCTTTGTTGAATATAAACATGTCTCGCTTTTGATTTTGTTGGTTGCGTTATTCAAATCAGTAAAAATCGTGTTAAGTAATGTTGTGATGTTCTTCTTTCTCTCAAATACCTCATCAAGTCTGTCGAAGTGTCCCTCTGCATTTTCAATGCGTTGTGCAATGTCAAGTGACTTGTCGTCGACAAAGTTGTATTCTCTTTTCGATTCGTGCATGTCTGACACCGCCTTTGCTGCTCTAGTGCAAAGTGTTGATAGTGCTATCAGTTTATTTTCCATTGTTTGTTAATTTGATTTATTTGTTTTTATATTTCATTTTATTTAAATATCATTCAAAAACATTTCATTTCCAATCAAAAATAAAATTAAAAATAATTAAATATTTTTTGTAAATATCGTCTTTGCATTCGCATTTTCTAATTGCAAACTTTTGAAGTCTGTGACAATGACTGGGAACTTAGATGAAATAAGATGTTACTGTTTTTCAAATTGTGAGTTGCTTGTTAGTGTCAGTCTACCAGATTGTGTGACTTTGTTTGGTGACCACTGTTTTAATCAATGTAAATCGCTCGAGTTCATTAAACTTCCAGAAAAACTGAATGAAATACAAGTAGGATGTTTTGGTGGGTGTATCAATTTAAAGAGAATTGAAATTGGGAGTAAACTATATGCTATTGGGTCGTGTTGTTTTCGTGGCTGTCACAATTTGGAAGATCTTATACTTCCAAACGGTCTCGTATTGATTGGAGAAAAGTCGTTCTTTGATTGCATAAATTTGAAAACAATCATTTTACCAGAAAGCTTGAAACAAATAAAAGATGAATGTTTTGGTGGGTGCACTACACTTGAAATAACAGTACCAAGCACTCTTGTTTTGATTGGTAAAAACGCTTTTTCAAACTGCAAAAGTGTTATTTATCAAAAGAAAAAAACATCAAAACAAGAGTGTATTGTTATATGAATTTTATATAAAAAAATAATATATTAATTCATTTTGAATGTTATTAATTATAATTACAGCAAATCCCGTCAGAATAGCCGAATGCTGTCGGCCATAAAAAAATCTTTTTATAACA
>NW_004440347.1:201972-204137 GCF_000330505.1 Entamoeba invadens IP1
GGAAGGTACCGCCATAGTTGCTTTCAAATTTCTCGACAGCTTTCGACGCAAAGTCAAAAGAAGTCTCGTCGTATTTCTTGAGACCAGAAAACAGCGAGTCAAATTGTGACCCAAACGAAACGATGTCAAATGTGCTGTCTGTTGGAAGTTGTCGCAAAAAGAGTTGTAAAGCACTCTTGAGAGACGTGATGCCTTTGCCATACATACTTCCAGAGCGGTCACACACAAAGATCGCATCGACTGGTCCAACCTTCTCATCACTCACAAATACAGACAAGCCAGTCTTCTCCTCGAGATCTTCATCGTCTGTGATGTAAATCCCATTCCCAATTTTACCGAGTGGTATCGTTGTGATCTCACTCAACTTCTTTGTAAATGTGCTTTTGGGTGATGAGGTGTCGCCAATGTGCTCTATCGTAACTTCCGCATCAGTTTCGTCTTTCACAGTTTCAGTCGATGCAAGTACTAAATCATCGTTGATAACAAGAAGGCGTGTGACGTATACGATTTTACACTCAGCTGTTTTGGTTGTGTCCAAATTGCCAAGTGAAAGAACGAGAGTGCGATCGTCTGTTTTCTGGATGTCTGAAGTCGAATATCCAGAACTTTTTGCGTCTGCTATTTCTTTCTTGGCAGCTTCAATCTCTTTGAGCGACGAGATCACCTCTTTGTCGTTCACTTTGTACGAATACCCAACTACAGCACTCTGATTGTCATACGCAAAATTAATTGAAAGGTCAATTGGTGTTGGGTTTGTGTTGGTCACAAAGTGTGTTGCTGTCACTCTTGCAAAGCACCCAATCACTTCAATGTCGAAATTGATTTTTGAGAACTTGACAAGAGTGGTCTTTTGTTCTTGTGGTTTTTGTTTGTTGATTAGCTTGAAGTAAAACAACATCTTCTTTTGTCTTTAAAAGTTGTTGGAACTTTATATTCTGAGTTATGAGGTTTTGGTTTTTATAAAAAATAGAATAATTGTTTATTAATTTGAGTGTGATGTTTTGAGTTGAAGTTTATTTAATCTATATTATTTTAATATATTATTATAGTATATTATTAATACTTTTTAAATTATTTTTGGTATTTTTTTATTGTTATTTTAAAATATTTCACAATATGTGGATGATAGTAAATAATTAGAAACATTAAATTAGCTATTGTGAAATAAATGAATTGATTTTTATTTGTTAGAACATAGTCCGGCAAACAGAATCAAAAAACGTCCGTTATAAATTCGGCATTGTGTTTTTTAGGAAATTTCTCAAATTTTGAACTTTCCAAAAATTTTGCATAAGGATCACATTTTCAAATAACAATTTAAAGTAAAACTCATATAATTGACTTTATAAAAATATTTTTTTCAAAATTCATTTGAATAACAACATGAAGTATACATCACAATTTCTATAACAAAACAATAAATCTAACCTAATTTAAAACATGAATATTTAAACTATATTACAATCGTTAAATATAACAACAGTTTTCAATAATGACCATTCAAAAATAATTAAACCTAACATATTGAAATTCATATATTATAAATATATTATAAATATACTAAATTATTTTTGAAACTTAAATTAAAAAATAATAAATAATATAGTATAACCTATTATAATTTAAAAACAAATGTTTATAATATAAATATAATATAATTATTAATAATTTAACTCCCATTAAAAAAGTGTATTAAAATTAATCATAATATTTATAACAAATAATGATACAATAATTACAAAAAATAAATATCAATTTTCAAAAACTATTAGTAAAACCAATAACAACTATTGAATAATAGTAGAATAAAACACAAATTTGTATTTATAGAATTATAAATAAATGTTAACTATTAAAAATTCATTGATTATAGTTTGAATAATAATAATAATTTTCTAATCAAATTTTATAATTTAATATTTGTATGTTATTGATTTTATTTATTACTTTAATATTTTTATCACATTTATATTAACACTCATTTTGTGTATTGATTTATTAACATTTTAATATTTTTTATTAGTTTAATTTGATTGGGATATTAACAATTAAATTATATATTTTATTTTAATTTACAAATTATTATTATATTTATCAATTATACTACACAAAAGTGCCAAACCAAACCCACCTTAAGAACAATCAATTACATTAAACTTTTTTCT
>NW_004440347.1:204237-206713 GCF_000330505.1 Entamoeba invadens IP1
TAATATAATTAAATAATAATTAAATAATAATTAAATAATAATTAAATAATAATTAAATAATAATTAAATAATAATTAAATAATTAAATAATTAAATAATTAAATAATTAAATAATTAAATAATTTAATAATTAAATAATTAAATAATTTAATAATTAAATAATTAAATAATTTAATAATTTAATAATTTAATAATTTAATAATTTAATAATTTAATAATTAACAATGTAATAATAAAAATAATATAATAATATAATAATATTAACATTATTTAATATTAAAACATATCAAAATCAATTTAAAGAAATTGAAGTCTTCTCTCGATAACTGCCAAGTGCTTCCTGAAGCATTGCAAAAAGTGTTTCAATTTTTAAATTGGCTCTTAGGGCAAATTTGACATTTGAAAAGTACCTTTCAATACACGCAGAACTTGGTATTATTGCAATACAGCAACACACAACTTCGTACAACTTTGGGAATTCTTCCCGCTTAAAAGGAAAAAAGTCGCGTAAACTGATTCTTCTTTTGATTCCAGTTCTTTCTCTTATTTTTTGTTCAAATACACTCTGATGATGTTTTGATCTGAAATCACAGCAAAATTTCTCGATTGACAACCCTTGTTGGACACGGATTCGTTCAATTTCAACGCCAAATAAATCTATTTCTCTTTGAATATCTTCATAACCTGGACCAGCTGTGAATTTACCTTCCATAATGATAGTTTCTGGACAATAGAAAATATCAAATAAATAATCCAAATCTCGTTTTTCTATCATTTCTTTTTCAAGTGCTTCTCTTATTATAAAATGTTCACAATCAATTTGTGTTTTTGTGTTAACATTAATCGTTTGATCACAATTAAAATAACGCAATTCGAATTGAAATTTTAACTTCATTAGAACTTGAAGTACAACTGACGGATTATTTATACACTTTGAAGTTTTAGGGAAATAACACTCGTCAAGTTCTGTTTTATTTTCAATTGATTCTTTGACTGATTTGATTATAACATCAATGTAAACTCCAAAACATTTTGTTGTTTCTATAAGGTCTGGAAGTATACAAAGACGTGTTTGTGATTCAATGCACAACTCGTTTACAAGTGTGTAAATATCATTGAACAAACACACACTAAAATGTATATAGGAGTTGTTCAAAGAAAATATTTCGATATAATCTTGCATTTCAACGTCAAATTCTTTAATTTGTTTTTCGACCATTTCACCAAATACATCTGCCTGTTGTTCTTCGTCTTGGACAAATTGCTCAATTAAAGATTCGCTTTTCAAAATTGCAGACGAAGAATTTGCCATATAATTCCACCTTGTTGCAGAGTAAGTGGACAATTTACATTTCTTTATGTTGTTGGAATTGCAAAAAGTGTAGTATTCTTTTAGCTTCGTTGAATTACACAACCATTTAATAAATGTTGTCACTATATCAAATGGTGCTTCCATTCCTACATCTTGTGCAAACAAGTTGCATCTATGAGCGGGGCAGTGTACTCCATAAAACTTTCTTTCGATTATATTTCCTTCTGTGTTTTTTTAAAAACCAGTTTCATTTTCACGTGTTTAATCATACCGTTATCACACCCCATATTTGCTAATGCACCATCTTGTGTGCTTCCAATAAATTTGCGCAATGGGAACAACACTTCTTTGTTGGTATCAAAAGCAAGTGAATTAAAAATCCATTCACACATTGATTCACCATCACTTTCTCCAAAATACTCTGACAATAACAAGGGACACTCATAAAAATCAAATTTCATGCACACACGAATAAAAATTGCGACAAATGTTATACCATCCTTTTTATACGTATCAGTTGCTATGGCAAAACATACACAATTTCTAACATCGTTAATAAGTTGTGTCGATGTGATACTGTTTTCACTCTTCAGTCGACTACGCGCACTTCTAAAACTAACTGCGAGTTTTTTATATATATCAACTGCTTCTGGAGTCAATTGAGATGAAGAAATCACTAACGATTGTTTCAAAATTGAACAACACGTATCAGAAAATTTGTATTTGGTTGTCAAATGATTTATGATGTTTTGAACAACTTTACGTTTATGAGTCAAAACTTTTTTTTCGTTGTTGTTGTGTTGTAACTTTTTCGTCCTTTGATGAATCTGAAAACAGTATGTCACAAGCTCCTTTAAATTTAATTAAATCGATTCCAATTGGAGCTTTACAAAAATGAATTAACTGTCTCGAAATTTCCTCGTCATCGTAATCACTAAATGGAGTTACAGTGTATGACGCAAAAACACCGTCGTTGAAATTGAACAGTTCCTCAACAAAGTTTTCAAGTTCTGACACTTCACATGTTAAATCTTCAGACTCCATTTCATTTTGGTGTTCAACTGTTGAGGAATCATTTAATAAATTTTGTGTTTGTGAAGAAATTGCATTTGAGAAATGTTCTTGATTTTGGAGATGAATTTCTCTTGTTGATGTAATCTGATG
>NW_004440347.1:206813-214830 GCF_000330505.1 Entamoeba invadens IP1
ATAATAATAATTATCGTCTCCCCTTTTTGCTTTAATAAATCCCATGTCCATGTTGTTCCAAAACCATTTGTTATTACTAAAACGTACATTCATCTTTTTTGTTTTATTGTTCTTATTTTTTTAATTTATTTTCAATTTTTATTGTTGTTATTGTTGTTATTGTTGTTATTTTTATTGTTATTATTGTTATTATTGTTATTATTTTATGTTTGTTATTTTTATTGTTATTATTAAAATAATAACAATAAAACAATAATATTATTGTTATAATTGTTATTATTTTATTATTTTATTATTAGTATATATATATATTAGTATTTATAATAATATTAAAATTAAACAAACAAACAAAATTTATTATGTTTATAACGGACGTTTATATCTATTTTGATATAAATCAATATTATTTATTATTATTATTATTATATTTATACATTTTCAATAACTATGATATTATATAAAAGTATTATTTTAAAATTTACTATAAATTTTAACAGATAATAAAATTCATTTTGTTTATAACGGACGTTTATAATCTCATATGAGTTTTGTTTTTTCATGTTAATTTATAGTAATTTTTAATTGTAAATTTATAATAAAATATTGGTTTTTTTAAATAATGTTAAAAATAACACAAATGTTTTAATAAAAACCCAAAATAGGTTTTAAAGATTTTTCTGAATTACATTTTGAGTAACTAACAAAACAAAAAACAAAAAATTGGTATTTTTTTCGCTTAATTTGCCGCAAGTTATGGACTTTCTATGTAAAAAATAAAATGAAATTCTATTTGCCGGACTATGGTTAGAATATAATTATAATATAGACTTAATTTAACTATTTTATCATCATAATTCAACGAAATCTAAACATAAAATAATTGAAATGCAATTTAAAATATACAATTTTCACAAAATGACTATCATTAATAACAAAAAAGTCAAACACTCAGACAGCATACCAATATTCTTAATTTTAATTGTGATAATACAAAAAACAACAATATTGTTTTTTGAATAATTTATGCTAGTTTTGTGCAAAAAAGTCAATAAAAAATTTAAGCAAAATGTTATGATAATGCAAACTGTTTTATGTTTGTGGTGTGACGTCATACGTTGTTTGCCCCCACTTTTTGTTATTCTAAATAATATAATTATTACAGCGACATTTTTGGCTGTTTAATTTCCAACAAACATTGTTCTGCGTTGAAACGTTGTTTATTGTTTTATTCAATTTTAAATACTCATTAAAAAAACATTTAGTGTTTGACATTATATGGGATAATTCAAGTTATTCATGGATATGTTTTGAGTATTTCATAGATTCTTGTTTTTGTTTGTTCAAATTGTTAATGATGTAGTCTTTTCTGATTTAATATGTCACATTTGTTGTAAGTATAGTAATTTCAATTACATGCGCAAAGGGGGTGTTAAATGTGTGGTGTATCAATGTTGTAGTAATCATAAAATGTATAATTATATCTGATTAGAATCAATGTAGCAAAGATAAGAAGTGTTATTAATGCAATATCTCAAGAATTCAATTATGCGTTTCCAATTTAATTTGTTATTGGATTGCATGGCTCGGAGTAGTCTTCTCCTTCAACCATCTCTTCTCCTTCGGGATTCTCTGTTCCCGATTCATCATGTGGAAAACAATCCAGTGAGTTTCCTGGCTCAAAGGAAGCTCTCCCACGACTCAAGTAAGTCATCAGGTCTTTCATACTAGAGATTGTGACATCCCTAATTATTTTAGGTAGATCCAATCTGATCTTCAACAGCTTCTCTATCCTTTCCACAGAGAGCTTGTTTATCAGTCCGCTGATCGTTATGACCACTGGAACAGTGGTCACACTTTGCGAATTCCTTGCACCTCGAAGCTTCTCACAAAGTGTGTTATATTTTGACACTTTTCGGAAGTAAGCAGTGGCGAGGGTTTCATCTTTTACAATTGTGACATCAATCACATAACCCTTTTTTGCTTTATTGTCTTGCCAATAAATGTCGGGTCTTCGAGCAAAGCTTTGCCTATCATCACAGAGCAGATTTCTTTCGGCAATGACCACATTCTTCTCCCCTTCTTCGTACATGTCTTTGGGAGGCACCGTCATTGAGGTGTTCTCATCTGTCATCTTCAGCCTCTTCAGCAGTGCCATGTGGATTTTGTCACAGACTACATTGTGTCTGGCTATTTGAGACTTCTTAGTCATTGGACAACTCAGCAAGACGTGTCCTATGTTGGCAATCTGATCTTTTTAGCAGTAGCATCGTGCATCAGACTTATTTCTAGTGATGATTGCCTTCCTCGTCCCACAAAAGGTTGCCTTTTCCTGCATTCTCACCACTTGAATGAATGCATCCCTTTTGATGTTGCAGTTCTTCCATGCCTTTCCTGAGATATCTCTGTTGCATGCGACATTCTCAAGCATTCTAGGAAGAATACCAGCCTCCTTTTTTGACTTCCATTGCTCAAAGTAGAAGGAGTTTATCTTTTCAGATATTGCATTCAGAACCACTACATGCAATATCGACTTGTTTTCTGTGGCTTCTTTCTCTATGCAGTCTTGTAGTTCTTTCTCTGACATCTTCTTTCGCAAGCAGGCTACAGCTCTCTTCATCAGACTGCCAGGAGTATCGGCTGTGTATTGCATAAGGTTTGCAATATTCGAGTCACTGTGCCATAGGTACTTCAAGTAAACTCGTACGATCTCCTTGCCGCATTCGTCTCTGCAACCACTAAGGCCATAGCCCATGTCCATTTGCTTGACATAGATCCGCGATGATGCAAGGCCTTTGCCATTGATCCCTTGTTCGGTGAGGAATTTGCGGATTTTGAGGTCTAATTTGTCAAGATCACCCAGTTTCCATGGAACCACACTGAAACCGTACCTCAGTTTTGAGATAATGTCAGTGTTGATAGTTCGAATAAAATTCACGGCACTTAGGTTCCTTCTTACTATTTTCCTCATGCAGTCCTATATCCCATTTGTGATCCTTGTGCAATAAGTCTTGGTGTCGACTTTTTCGTCCATCTCAATACCAAGGTATTTATAAGGATTGTCACAACTGACTCGTGGGATATCTTGCATGCATTGTGGGACTTTGGCACCAAAGCGGGCAGCTACACAACACTTTGCTTGGTTGACTTCCATCGCCATTGCCTTGAAAGATTCACATATACAGTAAAACCTCCCAAGAGCGGGCGGGTGTCGGAATTTTGTTCTTTCAAGAGCGGGCATTTTTAGCCAATCAAACCTTAATTACCTCTCGATAGAGAACTTTATTTTTAGTTTCAGTCTAAAAAATGCCCGCTCTTGAGAGGTACCGCTCTTGGGAGGTTTTACTGTAATAGTGTGAGCTTGTTCCATTTCCGATGTTGTGGAAGCAAGTATTCTAAGGTCATCCATGTCGAACGTGTGCCCCAGAGTGATCGTAACGCCTTCGACTTGACTTTCGATTCTGGTAGGCTCAACTGTTTTGTTTAGACTCTTGGATATGCAGTCTATTGATATCACAAACAGGAGTGGCGAAAGTGAGTCTCCTTGCAGGATACCATTCCTCACCTTTACATCCCCCATTATGTCTCCGTTGTACAATAGTGAGATCTTCCAATTATTCATCATGGTTTCGATGATGATTATGATCTCTTCGGGTATATTGTAGAATTGGAGACATTTTGACAGCCACTCGTGGTTTACACTGTCATAGGCTTTTCTGATATCATAGTAAGCCTCCAGGTACTGCCTCTTGCTTTTTCTGAGAGCGGTCGGAAAGAGGATGTTTTGTAGCAGCCCTATTTTTGAAGCATATGTATGCTTATTGCAGCCCAACTGGTTCTTTTCAAGTTGCTTCTCAGCTGGATTAATGTCAAGTTGTGTCTCTATCTTGTGCTTCAGAATAGAAGTGAACACTTTTGTGACAACATTAAGACAAGTGATGGGGCGGTAGTTGGCTGGATTTGTAATATCATCACCCTTATGAATCAGTACCGTCCTCCCCGTTACATGTTTTGGGGAATCTTATCTGGGTACTTGTACCACTTCTGGTATATTCGCAACAATGAATCATGCAAACAAGTACAACGTTTGATGTAGTACCCAGAGATCTTGTCTAGTCCAGGAGCCTTCCAGTTAGCGATGCATTTGACAGCCAGCAACATTTCATCTTTTGTTATCTGTTGGAGGTGATAATTCTTCTCTTCACAATCCCAAATCTCTTTGGTGTAGACACTGGTCTTGTCTACCTCCTTGACAACTTCAAAGAGATCGTGCCACAACTCAATCGTTTGTTCAGTTGATGGAAAAGTACTAGATTGTTCGTTTCTTACAATACTCCGTTTGTGGAACATCATTCACTTCGAGTTTAGCCTTATTCTACTTAGGCTCTTTTTTCTAAACTCCATTTCCAACAAGTGGGAATTTCGCAGATACCGGAAGTAGACAATTTTGTCACGTGTCTTTTGGAGGACTTCCTCATCACTGCTCCTATTCAATTTGAGCAAATTTCGAAGCTTTGTGATGTTTCTGCATTTAAGGAGATCTGTGTATTTGTTGATGATGGCCAAAAATTTGGTGTCTCTACTAACAGTATCGAGAACACTGGTTTTAGTTTGAAGGAATTGTTTTAAGGCATATGACACAGCACTGATATGATTCTGATAATCTCCAATTGTGTAGATAACAGGTTTGAAATAGTTATCCAAATACTCAATCAACTTTTTGATGAGTTTGTTGTTACTGTAATAGTTTACATACGCAGTCCCTTCATGCTTCTTCTCGAGTTCTTCCTTAATGATTCCAACAAAATTGTCATATTCAATTTAGATATTGTTGCGTTTGTTGATCAGAACATCGAGTTTAAGAGCCTTAGACTTTTCTTTGTCAGTCACTACTTTTTTCATGTACTCATTAGCATCATGCTTCTGTTTGTTGGTGATACAATGACATTCTCGGACAAGTCCTTTCAGTCTTCCGGGACCGGATACATCAACACCCAGGTTGTGAAGTATCCCCAAACATTCATCTTCGGAGAGTTTTGTTTTTAACATTTTTTCGAATTTTGAAAGTGCACAAATAGTCATTCTTAGTTTGATAGTTTTACTCAATATGTGTGGTTGAATTCTATTTTCTTCAGACTGGCCCCGGTCTGTGGCTGTATCGGTTGCTGACGCATTGTCACCAGGGCATCGGATGGTTCTTCGACAATTGGAGTCGTCCTCATATTGATCGGCGAGTATTGAGGAGGTTCTAAGATGATCTTCTGAACTGTCCCTGCCACTACATTGATCCCGGTCACAAGTTGACCGGTCAATGCCGAGTTTTTTGTACTTCTGCCCCTATACTATTTATAACTTGCTCAGGTTCGCAACAATAGTTGTCATATTTCGATCTAAAATAGCTATACTTTGATTTGTGTTTTGTTGCAAACTGCCCAACTTTCCAATATTTTCATTTAGAAGTTGTTGGTTGGTATAGAGTTGACTTGTTGTCTGGTTAAGAGTTTCACTGATTTTGTTAGTGTTCTCTTTATCCACCATGTCAAGTTTTACTAAAGCACTCTGAACAGAAACCGTGAATGAATCATTACTTTTCTTTTGATCATTCAATGTTGTGTTAACATTTTGTATTTTTTTAATCATTTCATCTTTGAGCTGGTTGATGTTCTTCTCAACTTTCTCTAATGAGTCATCCAAGGCGAGATCAAGTTGATCTACAGCATTCTGGAATTTGGTGGCTGCTCTATCAATGTTGTTTTCAGAATCTGTTCTGGCTTTAGTGATATCATTCCTAAGTGGAGTGATTTCAGTTGTGACGATTCCTTTGATATGATTCACAAGAGCTTCTGATCTCAGCACTTCTTGATTTAACTCTTTGGAATTTAGTGCTGGTGTGCTCTTTTTATTTAAGTGTTTGTTGACCTTCTCTTCAATCTCGGCTTGTTTCTTCTTGATGGTAAGGAGTGTGCTCTCGAAGTTGCTGATCCTTTCCATGATTGTAGGAAGCAAAGCGAGCTGTTTCTGTATTTCTTCGAGGATTGATTTCTGA
Source organism: Entamoeba invadens IP1 (assembly GCF_000330505.1). Lineage (NCBI taxonomy): Eukaryota > Evosea > Mastigamoebida > Endamoebidae > Entamoeba > Entamoeba invadens. The sequence continues at coordinate 212,857 of NW_004440347.1, forward strand.
TATGCGATTTCAGTGGTGTCATTAATTGTGATGATATTTGCTGAGTTCTCTTCAAGTGATTGTAAATTGAATTCATTTCCTTAGAAGCTACTCTCTCCGTTGTTCTGTGTGTTGTCTTAACTATCTTCTTCTTAATGGCTGTTGGTCTTTTCTTTTTTGGCTGCTGTCGCTTACCCTTTTTACTCTTTTTGGGTTCAACCTTGTCTTTTCTTGCTTTGGGGGCTATCATGATACGGTTCTGGATCATTGAGTTATCTTTCGGGGTCAGTTTGAATCACTCCCTCTGTTCGATCATTACCGGAATTGGTACTTTGCCAAATCATCGATTGACCTTCCGGGTCCTCAGTGGCTAGAACATGGTTGCTGAAAGAGTAAGAAGGGACAACCCGGTCTTCGACTTCAATAGGACCATTTTCTCTAACGGAGTACCATTGGTGGGTCTTGGTGTCGACTGTGATACCGTCCATGTTTTTGTGCAACACACCAGGCTTTGATCTATAAATAGGCGCATATAACTGTCTCAGTTTGATGTCCTGGATCAAACGAGGCAGTCCAAGCTTCTTGGTCCGCTTGGAGTTTGGGAAAATCGCAACCCTAGCTGGAATATCAAAGAGGAATCTAATGTATCTAGGGTTGTTGGCAAACTTGAACCATGGTGTTTGCGCTAGTTTTCTCCTGCCGAGAAACATCTTGGGTATTTGTGGTGTCTCCGTCATGCGTCTGTAGATCTAAAAGTGTTATTAATGCAATAACCAATGTAAAAAAAGATTTGTATGAACTATTGTATATATCTACTAATTTTTATTAATTAACTCTGAAATGTGTTATAATCAACAATTATGAATTTTAAACAGTCAGTGTTGTAAAAAAGAATTTATATAACTATAATTTTATATGAAAATATGACCTGTAAAGACAGTTTTGTGAATTAAAATATTATATTTTAACACGTTTGGTTGTCTCCTTGTTATTATTTATTAGGCAGTGTTTAAATTTTTAATCAAAATATGGTACAGATACAGGAAAAACCAGGGACCAAATCATAAACCAGGGACCAGACTAAATTGGACTGTTTTATTTTTGGTATAAAGTTTCCTTGTTAAAGTAAAATCCCCAAATAATCGGGTTTTTGGAGGATGTGTTGGTTTATTTTCAAAAACCAGGGACCAACTATTAATAAACACAGCGTTTTTTTAAATAAAATAGAAAAAACTATAAAATATGAAACTCTTAAATAATCATTCAGAGTTGCTTCTATAGTTAATGCCCAGCCGAGCCAAGGTAATGTTTGTTATTAATATTGATTTATCTCTTGTTGTTGAATACGTTTAATAATTATTAATCATTTGCTTTATGTCTAACATACCAATAGTTTATTTATTCTTTACTTTATTTTTATTTATTGCGTGAGTCACTTTTAATGCTGAACGAAAAGTGACTCATCAAATTAACCGAGTGAATAGAGAAGACTACGAAATCTTCTTTGAAAAAATGAATAAACGATTTAATTAAATGGTTGTGTTGAAGTTAAAAAAGGTTGAACAAAAGAATAATATTTTATAATAAAATAATAATTAATAATAATAAACTCATGATTATAACTCGCATTAAACTGTTGCTTGTTCAAACTTTATACAACACATTCATTTTTTTCTTCCCGAAAAATAACCGTTTTTAATACCAAATAATAAGAAAATTACACATTTATTTATATATTCGCCCGTTTTATTGTATAAAATCCGCTTAATATACAATAGCTAAAATTAGTCTGGTCCCTGTTTTTTCCTGTGGTCCCTGTTATTTCCGCTATTTGTAAATAATATTTTAAAACTGATTATAATTGTATTTTATCATTTTATCTTACAAATATACATAAATGTTGTCTATAAACAATAAAAATGGCCATGATTTATTAACTTGGATTTCGCAATTGTGTAAAATGTCCACCTGAAGTGCAATGTTGAATGAAGTCCT